>NC_056736.1:350663909-350751409 GCF_019279795.1 Protopterus annectens | reverse complement strand
CTGGCAATCTATTGGTATGGTGATTGGTTCTTTGGGGGGGGGGGGGTAAAGTTGGCACTGAATCTGTCGGTCAGTATTTTGGCAATATCTGTTGGCTCAGTATAGGAGGTGCCATTGTGCAACAGCTCTGAGCAAGTCTGGGTACTGCTGTGGAGATTCTTTACATAACTATAGAGGGCCTTGTGGTTGTCTTTACTATCTGATGAAATTCTGTTTTCACAGCTAGCTTTAGGGGATTTGATGAGGGATCTCAACTTTGTTTTTTGGTACAAAAGTTTATTTTCTTAGTCCATGTTGTATCCTTTTCCTCGTTATATAATGTACATCAAAGAACTTAGTGAATAAACCAAAATGACATGGAGTAGGTTCTTGGGTAGACAGAGTAATATACTGTCTACAAATGCATAGAGGGTTATAGTACATGGAGTCCATTCAGGGTTAGTGACTACTAGGATACTATAGGAGTCAGTGCTGACAGTAAGTCACATTCATCATCTTTATAAGTGAGACTAAAAAAGACAAGGATGGAAGAGATTGTCTTTTTTTTTTTTGCCAATGATGGCATGCCATAAAACAGAATACATAAGAGGTTAGAGAATATGAAGAGGGTTACCAATGTGTGAGGAATAATCTAAAACATTGAAAATAAAATTTAAAAAAGCAAGGCAATGCATTTGTGAAGATAAAGAACAGAGAATGCCTAAATGATCTGAGTGGCAGTCGTAACAACAAAAAACAGGTGAAAGGATTTGGGGCACTGTCATTCATACCTCTCATCATCTTGGTGCAAGAATTCTGGAGAAAGCCAAAAAATAATGAGGGGTGGGTAAAGGCCAAAAACCCAGGGAAATGTTTTAAATATTGCTTTTATAAACTTACAAAGTAGCTCGAATGTCAGTTTATGCATTAGCATGCATTTTCTCAGGGATATAATTTTTCTTTCTTTCTTTTTTTTTTTTTTATTTAACATTTGTTTACTGGGAAAGTCCGATTTGGAATGAGCCAATTTTCAGCAGAGGCCAAGGGAGAAATGCTATGAAAACAATCTGAAAACCAAGTGTCGCCCATTATTTAATGGGCATATAATAGGAGTGTAGCAGCTGTTATGTATGTATAATATAGACAAGCTACCATACCGATAAGCTATGTCATTGATTAACTGCTTTTTTTTTTGCTGTCTCCCATTAATTAATGGAATTCAATCCTTGATGATTTGCCTGAAAACCATAAATTTTGTACCTTTGCAGTCTAGAAATACGAGACAAAAGTCTGGATATTCTGCAAGTTTCCTGACAGTAGAGAGGTATGATGTCAAATCATACAACCTGAAAGCAAGCAAGCAATGTGAGCAAGCAGTATGGAGGGCTGGCAGAATACTGGGACATCCCGCAAAGGAATTATATTATATAATCCACCGTAAGTGATTCTATTAAAGAATGAGTTTAATGAAAAGTAGCTTGCCAAATCCATCTGTTTGTCTAAATTCTGTACTATTCTTGTATGGAGTAGAGGAAGTTTTTCAGTAACCTAAGTATCCATTTATGATACATCTACTTAATTTTATTTTAGTTTAGTTCAGTTTAGTTTAGTTTATTTAAATCTGGTTTTATTTATTTGCTAAATAGATGGGAAGGTTGGTCAGCAAAACTTGTTTTAGCTGTGACCCAGTACATAGTCCACCCTACCTAGTGCAGTGAGTTCTGTTGAAAGGTATGCATTTTAATGTGTGTCTTGTCAGTGACATGACTTCATATGTGTGATTGTGTATGCGTGTGTGTCTGTCTGTCTGTCTGCCTGCTTATCTGCCTGCTGTGCCTCTGTCTGTTTGCCTTTTTGATATGGTGTTCACTGGTGAAATATAGTAAAACCTCATAAAGAGAGAAAAAAAGAAAACTAACTGAAAACAGAAATTCTGTTTATAAAGAGGGTTGACAAAACTTCAAGTGGAGTACGGTGTGAATCCTCACACAAAAAAGTTGGTCAGAGGGAGACAACAAAACTGGTGCAAGTTCTGTACCACAAACCATGCCATACAAAGAGAACTCAGTATAGCTTTCCTTTCTATACAAGTCTTAAAGAAAGAGCAGATGGAAGACAAGCAGAAACATTTAAGTATGTCATGGAAATCCAGAGCCCAAGGATTTACTAACTTTAGCACTAATAAACTATGACCTGCATTTATGCATTCAGTAGGGGAGATGACAAGACTAGCTAGTCCAAATAGTCCTTACTATTTACTACAATATATGCATGTATATGTGTTAATGCAAGCTATAATGAGCAATGGGCATGGAAACATACTGCACATAAAAATATTGTACGGCTACTTTCCACACAGTTGCGTGACTCAATGCCACCCTGCTAACCTACACAGTAACAAGTACTCATGACAACAGTAGGTATTCTGTCTCTCTCTCTCTCTCTGCATCCACACACTGCAGTAAATAACAACATACTGAGCCTTTCAAGCTGCTTTCTTTTCAAGCAGTGGCTGCATATCTAATTACATATCACCAAAATTCAAAGTACCAGTCATGACTGACTTGTAAGCAAAAATGTTAAGCTAATGAATAAGAATCCTGAGTACTACTTTTGACTGTCTCATGTTGAATTATCTTCTCTCTTAAATAAGCAGATGAAATTCTGACAGGAAAATTATAGCTATTGAAGAACTTTATGCTATAAATCTTTTCTCTTACGATTAGTGAATATAAATAGCTATCAGAGAAAAGTTTTCAGTCACCGAGCTTTCACCAGTTGCTGCTCCCAGTTAACCATCTTGGCCATGCCCTTAAGCACATTTATGACATCTTTTTGTAGCTATTTGTTAATTATGTAATCCTGTCTAAGTGTCCCTTTTCAGGGGTGACCCAAGAGCACTGTGCTTAATTGACTTGCTCACAGTCACACTGTAGGCAAATGGAGGTGGAAGGAATCAAACCCTGAATACATAAATACAGGAAGCAGCTCATTAACACCTCAGAGTTAATCCACCGCACTAACTACCAGACATAAGAAAGGTAGTTAATGAAGTGTGTCAACCATGTTTTAGTACTGCTATGGTCTACTCTCAATATGGAAGATTAACAGAACTCATCACAGTATATATTCCAAAACACATTCACAACTTTTAAACCCATAAAACAAGTTGCTGTGTCACACCAAAAAGCGAATGTGTGGCAGTGAAGTGTCTAACAGCTTTTAAAACGATGTATTCATTCATTCAGAACACTTTACTTCTGCTTACCATCAGTGTTCCTACTCTTTTTCCACTGTAAGTTATAGTACATGAGGTTGTTAAAGCTCCATGTACTATAAAGAATTATAATGGGATCTCAAATCATACTATTTGTTAAAGTGTTATCAAAATGGATTCATGAAATTTGTCTCTTGAAATTTGTAAATTTCTTGAAACACATTAACAGACTGAATAAGATTGGCGAACCAGTCATAATTATTTATGTAGTGCTTTTTTCTTTCCCCTTGACACCTAGTGACCCTCACATCTGCTACCTCAGTTGTTTCTTTTTTTCTTTTTCGTTTTTTGCTTTTATGTGAATAGTATTCCTGCATCCCCAAATATAGTATAATAAACACTTTTTATGGCAAGTTCTCACTAAGGAAATTATCCATGTTAATGAGCAGCACAGCTCTCTATCAATGGCTCCGTCACTAAGTAACCACATGAAGCATCATCTGTTGTTAGTGTTACACAGTGCTTAGCCCAATACGAACCTCTGTTCAGACAGTTAACACTCTTGTCTCTACTTTGGAACTTGAATGCCCCATTTCAGAGACTGTTTTCCTTCATTCTAGCACTGATAATCCTAAAAAAGTACAATTACAATATTCCGATGGCATTTACCAATGGTGCTCAAATCTCACAGTGCTTTGTACTATGGACATTCTTTTTGGACTATTTCTCTCAGGCATTCAAGTGGGAAATGGGCTACTGATAACCATGAAAGTTGATGAAAAACATAATTATTTCAGTAAGTTACTGCAAAGTTCTCCAAAATGATCTACAAAAATCACACACCTGGTACAACAGTAATGACCTCAGATTTAACTTCAGATGTAACATTATGAAACTTGGCAAAATGGACATTAGTGATGTTAAAAAAACAAATTATCAAATAATAAAAAAGTGATACTATCAATATGTCAAAGTAAAAAAAAGCACATTCTGCAGCCTATATAATTCTAAAAGGCATGTCTAGTTACTCCATTGAGATCACTGTAACATTTACATCTCTAAGATCTAAACCATTCTTGAATATAGTGCTGAATTTTGTTTCCTTTAAACAAGCCACATCAAGCAACCAGAAAATGTATGATTCCTTATTAGAAGAATTACAAACCTAGAAAATTATAACTTTTCAGAAAGATTTTAGGAACAGTCATTTGTTCTTTTTCATATATGCTACTGACAATCTTTTTCTTGTCTGGTTTACAAGGCAATGTTTGCTCTGGTTCCTTTACAAGGATTGTGTGTTTGGAGCAATCCACTGGGGGGAGTTACCACCAGATCTGGGAACCTGATACGAAAAAGTATTAATAATAGAATCAAATATTAAAGATTTATAGATCATACATGAAGGAATTCTCCAAATTAAGGATGTGCACACATAAATCCGCTATTCGAATAAAAGGACTAAGCCAATGTTCCAATCTAGTCAACTGTTTAAGTCACTTAGTAAAGGAAAACTTGTTTGCCTAGTTAGAAAACAATATCCTGTCAAAGTGGTTGGCTAACTGCATTCTCTTTTCTTTTCTTATGAAAAATGCAACATAACTTTTCTCTGAGAAAGTTATGGTCCACTCCAACATGTCAACAGTTTCAACTGCAGTCTTTTTTTAAATATATTCTCAAAGAATCTTTAAGACTGTTTCTTGATTATCAGTCTGAAATTCTTTAAGAAATACAAGCTAATGCTCAATCTACTGGTAGGGCAAAATTTGCTTTTGCAGTCCTGCAGGACATAATAAAAAGATTCACTACTTGTTTAGAGATGGACTGCCTGGTAATGTCTCACTTATTTTAGGAATTCCTGCAACAATGGTCCTTTATATGACATATTACAGTTCCACAGTAGTTACTTGAATAATACATGATCATTGCTACAGGAAATGATCTATTGCTTTAGCTGAACCTTTCACATGCACTGGGTCTGGTGGTCTTAGCATATAGTCAGCCTTTAACGGAGCCCAATAAGCTTGACTGCTGTTACTCGGTGTTGATAGTTTTTACTTGCAATACCCTCACCTGCATTATTTTTGAAGAAAATGAATGGCTTCTTCAGACTGGAATGAACTGTGTATTGAAGTTGTCATTTATTTATTTGTTTATCTGTTTGTGTTTATTAATTGGCATAGGGGAATGGTCCAGAAAGGACCCATTTTAGCCACAACCAGTGAAATACAACAAATGTAAAATAAATAGTTATACCGCTGACATAAAGATTTTACCTAAAAATAATAGCAATATAGGGGAATAACAGGTTGAAAAAACTTGCATTACAAACTTCTGATAAATATACTTTAACATACATTTACAGATGTACAATAATAATATACTTTAAAATACATTTACAGATGTACAATAATAATATACTTTAACATACATTTACAGATGTACAATAATAATATACTTTAACATACATTTACAGATGTACAATAATAATATACTTTAACATACATTTACAGATGTACAATAATAATATACTTTAACATACACTTACAGATGTACAATAATAATATACTTTAACATACATTTACAGATGTACAATAATAATATACTTTAACATACACTTACAGATGTACAATAATAATATACTTTAACATACACTTACAGATGTACAATAATAATATACTTTAACATACATTTACAGATGTAAAATAATAATATACTTTAACATACATTTACAGATGTACAATAATAATAGGAACAAGATTTCCTGTAAGATCAAATGAGACATTTAGTGCCTGCTTAAACAGTATTTCCTCTTCGGCTGTAAACACAGCTATATTAAGGTGAATTGGTTCCCTGCGTACTCCACTGAATGGCATCCTCCAAGGTTAAGGACCATAAAAATAAACAGAATACATTACAATACAATACAATGAAATAAAAAATCCTCAAAACTGTAGCAAAGGGCTTTGGCTATCTCCATGACACAGCTGCAGTTACTAACACACTAAACAGCTATGATATCATGCAATTAGCTGTTTTAAATGAATGTCAGTACTCCACTCCTGCGCAATCGGCAATTTGGATGCAATGTTAATCACATCCCCTAACAGCTAGTACCCAGGGAAGCCACCTGCCTCTCCCCACCCTAGCTGCAAACCTGGCTGTAATGTTTTGTTACAAACAGCAGAAAGGATTTTGTGGGCTTTAATTTGCAAAGGAAGAAAATAAGGCAGAAGACAGGAAGGACCCAGGCAGAGGAGCACACACAGACTGATGTTCAAGTAAAGTATTAGTGAAATGAAGCTAAAATGTTCTTACTGCCATAAATCATGCTATACGGGACTGCAAGATACTCTGAAGCAATGATAGCCTACCCTATTTTTAGGTGTTTTTTTAATTTGATTTTAAATTTGTTGTAATTGGAGCAGTTGCTAATGTCAATTGGAAATGATTTCCAGAGTTTATGTTCAAGAACTAAAAAAGCGTGGACAGTTGGCGTTTGGTTACTAGCAAGCATTAGTAAAACTAAAGCAATGCTAGCTATGGATTAAAGTGCACATGGCGTTTTCCATACAGCCAGTCTGTGGCTGGGGGACATTATTATAGGATGCACAGGGAGTTAGTTTGAGGAAAATGAAGTCTGCAAGCTATTTTACAGGAAACCAATTAGCATTTGAAAGGATGGAGGTCTTTTTCTTTGAGGGTGTATAATAATGACAGACCATATTCCAGCTGGGACTGTTAATATATTTTTGTCAATAGCAGTTTGTCATTTGAGAGTGAGAAAGTATCTTCCACTGAGTGACCTCCCAAACCTCTTGTATCAGAGGTACATGGGATATACGCAAATGACCCTTATGAACATCAGGTGTTTCAGCTAATTGGCAATTCTGAATGCCCGTGACTTGTTTTAATGGACAATTCCAGACCAATAAAGCCAAACCCCACTAGCTGTGGATATGCATATTTCAGCCTTGTTATGACCTCTTCAGCACAAGCAGAGTGTTTGACTAAGCATAAGAAACACAGGGCTGTTATACCCATCTGATGTCCATTATCATTGCAGTCAATGCAAAAATATCCCAAACAACAAACTAAAACAATAAGTGAGAAGGACACTAAAAAACCAATCAGTAAAAACAAAATGAAATCTCCAGAAAAGCTAGAACTTCCACTGAGTGACCTCCCAAACCTCTTGTATCAGAGGCACATGGGATATATGCAACTGACCCTTATGAACATCAGGTGTTTCAGCTAGTTGGTGATTCTGAATGCCCATGACTTGTTTCATCATTTTAATGGACAACTTCAGGCCAATAACGCCAAAACCCACTAGCTGTGGATATGCATAGTTCGGCCTTGTTATGACCTCATCAGCACAAGCAGAGTTTTTGACTAAGCATAAGAAACACAGAGCTGTTATACCCATCTGATGTCCATTACCATTACAATCACTGCAAAAATATCCCAAACAACAAACTAAAACAATAAGTGAGAAGGACAAAGAAAAAACAATCAGTAAAAACAAAATGAAAACTCAAGAAAAGCTAGAACTTCCACTGAGTGACCTCCCAAACTTCTTGTATCAGAGGCACATGGGATATATGCAAATGACTCTTTTGAACATCAGGTGTTTCAGCTAATTGGTGACAAGGCCGAAATATGCATATCCACAGCTAGTGGGGTTTGGCTTTATTGGCCTTAAATTGTCCATTAAAACGAAATAAGTCATGGGCATTCAGAATCGCCAATTAGAGAAAAATTACAAAATAAAAAAGACATGCAAAGACATGAGGCCTCCACTGAAAATTAGCTTTGTTCCAAGTTGGACTTTTCCCAGTAAACAAATGTTAAATAAATGTTAAATAAATAAAATAAATAAAAGTGGTCAACAGCAAAAAAAAAAGTGTTACCTGGGCCAAAAGGGAGCCAGAAGCAAGGTTTTTGGTAGGTCCCATTGGATCTTCAGTAGAAAGTTTGGGATTAGGTTCATAGGTTCATAGATGTGTACTAGGCTAATGGCCCTGGAGCCTTTACAAGCCTAGCCCATGGATTACCCTGGCATCATGCCATCCGAACTTAGTTCCCAGTGCCTCTGTCAAGTAGAGCCACTGGAGTGATCCCGGGGTGAATTTTCTATTTCCTATACACTCATCAAATGTTCTCTTGAAGAGGGCCAGTGAAGTGCTCTGTTTGACATGTATGGGAAGTCTATTCCATAGAGTAACTCTCTGATTCCCAGCAAAAAGACAAGGAATCTGTCCTCCAGGCCTGGGAACAAGCAGCTCTATAACAAAACAGCTTGATTTGCCTGTTCTGAGTGGAAGCAAATGGATCTACTTGAGGGATCCCCCTTCTATGCACTATGTCCAGGAAGACCTCTTTGTTTAGTATCCATTCATACGGGTCTTCATGGATGTGATTACAAAACATTGTCATCTGATGGAATGCAAACAGCCTGTAGGGACAGATTTGCTTTTATAGCTTGATCCCATGCCAGAAGACCTAGTTTACAGAGGCACAATTCCTGTAACAGTCAGTGGAGTCTTGAAGAAGAACTTGTTGGAATCCTTGATCCCAGTAGAACCAGTCAGGTTTCATTGGAGCAGGGGGGGAAGGAGATCCAGCTCAAGAGATGCACTGGTGAATGCATCTTCCAGGAGACCAATGTCTGGACGAAAAGCTAAAGTTTGTGGCTCTGGCAGGTCCCTACAAACCCTATAACCTAGTTTGACCTTAGGGTACTTATAGGAATCCCATTGGAACTCCACTTCATCTTATGAAGGGTTTCTCCAAAGGAGAAATTTTCTGGTGGTGAGGCTAATGATGAAGTGTCCTCAGTGTTCAAGCCGTACACAGAGAGATAATAGAAATCTGGCCTACATATGTCAGCTCACTCTTTCCTGAATCTGTACTTCCAAAGCTGACTACTTGGACTTCAAAATATTCATAAAGTCCTTAGCCACTTGGAACAAATCCAACAAAGGAACTGTGGAGGATCAACTTGGCATACACTGAGGCAAGTGAGGTCTTCATTACTTTAGTCCTCAGTTTTTTTGTGCAAATCTTTTTAAGGGTTTTAGTTCACAGGCAGGCATCAAAGACTTTCACTTAGTCTCCACAGACAACATCAAAAACAAGGAATAAGTGGATACTTTTCTTCTCCTCACCAATCACAAATTATGTGCCAGCAGACAGAGCAAAAAGAGAGGCTCAGAGCTGGCCAAAATCTCAGTGGCTTTGGACTGCAAGTACAAGCTAGGAAATGAAGGTATGGCAGCCTGCACAACCAGAGGCCTCAACCAAAACTAACTCTGAAGCCTTGGGCAGTGAAAGCACCTCAATGAATTTTAAGTCAATAGTTCTATGAAAACTATCGGTGAAATATGGGTTGTCTTCAGTAGTCACTTCTCTTGATGGCATTTTTCTGAGTACTTCCACTTCTGTGGATTTTCTTGAAGAAGTTGGTTGCAATCATAGTTGTACATGACCAGAGGTGTGCCCTCTTATGAGCGGTATACTCAGAGAGACTTCAATCTCGTCCTGATTGCCCTTGGGGTGAATCATGCTGATAACTGCCTATGTCATGCTTCGGGCCTAGGCAGTGTACGCAATTACTGTGTTAATCTTTATGTGATATATGCTTATCAAATTATATGTAATTGCTTTTCTTTTCAAATACATTACTGCCTAATTCACTATCAGCCATTAACAGTACTGTGACTAATACAGCGCAAAAATAAAGATTCCATTGTGTGGTACTTATCCTTGTCATGAGACATGCTGAACCACTAGAATGACATCACAGCATATGACCATACTGAATACTGCAACAGGAAATATCTAAAGACACTAGTAGTCAAAGACAGTTACACCACCAATGTTATGATGTCTTAGTAAGTGGGAATCTGTCAAGGCCACTAGGGAAGGTACAGTCCTGGAAGTCAGGCTGGCTGTAAGGCTACATGAAGGCAGGTTATCCCACTGGTGAGGAGTGCAGCAGTGAAGAGTATGGTGAACATCATCATCATCATTGCTGCTTTTGTACTCCCATGGTTCTGACCATTACATGACTTTTGAATGATTTCTGTGTCTCACAATCAATCACATAGTCTTATTTTCCTCATCAGAAGAGATATTCTTGCCCTAAATCCTTAGATACATCATCTTCCTCTTCTTCTTCCCTTTTCTTGGTAACTTACTGACAGGTGTGACCCTGATAACTCTTTATCTGATTCCTCAATCACCAGTGTGTACAGGGTAAAAGTGACAAGCAGCCAAAATACCTCCTCACCTCTGAGCCACCCAACCCAAATGGCTACTTTATGAAGCAAATGTCAATCATTCTCTTAATGCACATGCATCCTGAAATACCTAATATGCAAATACAGAGAGATCAAATTCACAAATTTGATGAACTTGCAAAATAATGTTCAAAGGGAGGTATCAGCTAGTTAAACATGTTGTGGAAAAGGATGGCTCAGCTCTTTTTACAGAAAGTTGAATTATTTATTTTTAAAAGTCTGTTACGAGGGTTCTCTTGTTTGAGGTGCTTACCAAAAACAAGTGGTATGTACTTAAAAATGTTTAACAGGGATGAGCAGGTGCATCCTCATCAGCCAACAGGCCTAATGCAGCAAATTATTATACCACTCAGTATCTGAAATTTTCCCAGGCTACTTGCTCCGTCTCTTTTACTCATAATGTTCTGCCAGGTGTGCTAAGGTGATTCAGAAATAAATACTCCATAATCAACATTCTCTTTTACTCATAATGCTCTACCAGGTGTGCTAAGGTGGTTCAGAAATTAATACTCCATAATCAACATTCTCTTTTACTCATAATGCTCTACCAGGTGTGCTAAGGTGGTTCAGAAATGAATACTCCATAATCAACATTCTCTTTTACTCATAATGCTCTACCAGGTGTGCTAAGGTGGTTCAAAAATAAATACTCCATAATCAACATTCTCTTTTACTTATAATGTTCTACCAGGTGTGCTAAGGTGATTCAGAAATAAATACTCCATAATCAACATTCTCTTTTACTCATAATTCTCTACCAGGTGTGCTAAGGTGGTTCAGAAATAAATACTCCATAATCAACATTCTCTTTTACTCATAATGTTCTACCAGGTGTGCTAAGGTGGTTCAGAAATAAATACTCCATAATCAACATTCTCTTTTACTCATAATGCTCTACCAGGTGTGCTAAGGTGGTTCAGAAATAAATACTCCATAATCAATATTCTCTTTTACTCATAATGCTCTACCAGGTATGCTAAGGTGGTTCAGAAATGAATACTCCATAATCAACATTCTCTTTTACTCATGATGTTCTACCAGGTGTGCTAAGGTGGTTCAGAAACAAATACTCCATAATCAACATTTCTTTAGAGCATGTTTTGACAGACACAGGGGGACAGATGGTGGCTGAGTTGATGAGGATGTGCCTACTCACTTCTTTATAACATTATTTAAGTGCACTTCTGAGATAAGGTTCACCCTCATCAACCAAGAGGGCAGCGTCCTATGCTTACCCTCCTGGGTGGTCATCCAGACTGGAACATTCTCCTAAAAACTGTCACCCCAAAGAAAGACTTAGATCCACAGAGCACATCCAGTTTGCAGTGTCTTGCAAATGAATTGTGACACATAAGGTGGCTCAAAAAAAAATCATCCAAGGACAGTTTCCTAAAAATGGCCTCTAGGTAGTCACTGTCCTTGCTGAGAGAGCTCTAGGCACTGAAGGCAAATTTTTATTGTAGTGTTCATAATGTTATTTAATACATTCAGTCAAGCAGATGGACAGAGTAATTTTACAGACAAAGGATCCCAATTTCTTTTATGAAAATGGTTTGAACAAATGTGACTACTTTTTGGAAGATCTGGTTTTGTCCAGGTAAAACTTGAGCTGACTGTAGATACCTGTACAATGTGACAAGTATTCATCTATGAAATAATTTAAAAAGAAAACTGGCCAGTTAATGCACTGACTGAGACTCATCTCAGAGACTACCTTTGACTTAAATGATGGATTAGTTCTTAAATATACTTTAATTATGGAACACCGAGTATGGAAGTTTGACACAGAAATATTGTAATTCAGAAGCTCTTCTAGAAGAAGTATTAGTCATCACAAAGAGTCTTCTATGACACACATTTAAACACTGCAGTAACAACTGGTTCATTTAGGGTAAGTGCCAATTTCTCCAAAAGAAAGCATAAATCCCAGGAAAGTATATGGTCCTTTACAGGAGGTTTGATAAGGAAGGTCTTTCTAGGAAAAATCTTGCAAATGTTCAAAACAGCCAGGGATACTGAGTTACAAAATTGATGAAAGTTTAAAATTGCTGCTAAATGCATGTTAATCGGAGAATAGCTCAAACCAGTGTCAGATAAATGTGAAAGGGAATCTAGTCTGTAGGCAACAACAAGATTCAAGCCTTTGGAAGTAATTTATATAGAGAAACGCATAAACTTATTACCTCTGTAAATGTTTCTAGTACTGGGCCTCTAGGCAGAAGTAAAGATTTTAACTACCCTATCAGGGTAAGAATGATCTCTGGTCATTAAAAGAACAAGAGAAAGAATCAAGTTAAAAGAAGACATTGAACTTCAGAAGAAGGCCTGTTAGACATCTGGGACAAAAGAGTTCTGAAAGCGTTAGATTTAGAAACGTTTCTATAAGATGATGAAAATGATGTCAGAAAAGAGGGAACTAAAATTGCCACAGCCAATATGGGGTTATAAGCATGACCTTGAACTGACTCAGATTAGCTTTTTGAACGAATTTCAGAATAATAGGGTAAAAATGTAAATTAATCCTGATGAGGGTGTCCCTGGAAAGGTACAAGGTGAAGAACATAGCTGCATTTGACAGTGGTCAGGAATGCAAATAGGTTGCAGCAAGGCTTCCTTCAGCAGTGAAAGATCTTCTTAGCACTGACTGCAAGGATGACTCGTCTGGAATCAGTATGCAATGACTGAGCCTGTCCAAAAAGGAATTAGCCTCACCAGGAAAGTGGCTGATTTCAGAAGGTAGTTCATGGATATATTACAATCCCATACCTTCACAGATTCTCAAAAACAGGGTAGGTGGTATTACATCTTTGTTTGTTTATGGACCAAACTACCACCATGTTGTTAAGTTGCACAGCAATTGCATACCCAAACTAGAAATACTTAAAGGCTTGTAAGATAAGAAGGACTACCTTCATGTCTAAAAGTTTAATGTACAGACTGGCCTCTGGCAGTGTCCATACTCCTTGGACTGTCTGCCCTTGACAATGCTCCCCTCCACCCCTAGGATGGAGGCATCTATGACAACAGCCACTACAGGGGGAAGGTATCCATGACAATAGCCACTGTGGGGGGGGGGTAGGAAAGGACTGCTCTGGGTCAGTTTTAGCATATAAGTCTACTGTTTTTAAGTGAGACTTGCAAATCTTGGATTCCTTTTCATGCTATGTCATGAGATCAATCAGAGATCACTGAGCATCTGGGGTCCAACGCAGAACTTCCATGTGAAATATGGGAGATGGGATGTGATGGAAAGATCCAGCACTGACAATGGTTGGCTCCTACCCAACAGTGAATAGTCATAAGGCTTACAGGCATAGGAAGTGGGGACTGAGCAAGCCTGAATAATCTGGATCATCATTGTCTATACAAGAAGGATCCTTTGTGAGAAAAGATATGCTGTGCAGCACAGAATGGCCAGTATGCACATGACAAAGCTGAGTGATTGAGAGGGATCCCATATCAGAATACCATGTTTCTCAAATAATGGAAGAGACTCAGAGAAGACACTGAGATAATGGACTGTTCTAAGCTGAAACTGCTAGGAGACAGTTATCTATGTAAGAAAAAAATAATTCCCTTGCAGCCTCTGATTCATTGCAACCACAGACATGCATTTGTTGTACACTCTGGGAGACAGGATGTGATGGAAAGGTCCAGCATTGATAACAGTTGGCTCCTACCCAACAGTGTAGAAATCTCCTATATTTCTTGGCAATGTTTATGTAAAAGCAGGCATCCTGGAGGTCCAAAGAGCATAGAAAGCCTTGTTTGGATAGACAGGGAAACATGGACTGTACCATGACTACATGAAAGGGTTCTTTGGTAATGAATTCACTAAAGCCAATTAGATTGAGTATAGGTCTCAGATCCTTTGTCATTTTGGGAACTAAAAAGAACCTGGAGTAAAAAGTGGATCCTATATGCTAAGGTGGGACCTTGTAGATGACTTTCTTTTTATATGAGAATTAACACATTTTTACCACAATCTTTAATGACATGGGACATCTGCCAAGGGGAGAAATTTGGGCTGGGGAGGGGTGCTTTAGGGAATCATACAGCCTCTGGAAATTTCTGTCCTGATCAAACAATTTTTCTTTATATCCAGTTATGCATCCAGACTGGAAGGAGCAGTAGCCTTCAACTACCTCCAAAATATGACAGCCAGTCAAGGTCTCAAGGATTAGACTGCTGCACCCCATAGTGGATTGCAGTAACTTAGTTGTTGCAGACCATAATCCCCTCTGGACTGATGACTCTACAGTAAGTAATCATAACCATGGTTGTTCCTCCCAGATATTTGGTTATTTTACTGCTGTTTGTCATGGAAGAGCCAAAGCTGACAGGGTCTTTGTTGCATTCTAGCAGACGTGTAGTGGGGAGTTTGAAATTTCAAACACCTACAGCACCTTGTCCCCCTTCTCCATGTTTTCCAAGTCATCTTCTTCTGACAGGCCAGAAAGAACAGACCCACTGAAAGTAGCATTTAGACAGATCACCTTGATACTCATGGCAAAGTCTATTAATCACGAAGGTGAAGGACAATGCAGGTAAGTGCTGCTCTTACTGCATCATCCACAGAATTGTCAAAAAGATACATGGTGGGGCTTCTAATAGATGTCAAGGATGAAGTCAAAGACTGCAGCTTGTACTTCAA
Source organism: Protopterus annectens (assembly GCF_019279795.1). Classification (NCBI taxonomy): domain Eukaryota; kingdom Metazoa; phylum Chordata; order Ceratodontiformes; family Protopteridae; genus Protopterus; species Protopterus annectens. The sequence goes on along the minus strand of NC_056736.1, from coordinate 350,736,258 downwards.
GACTTTCTCTGGCAAGCATACCAGTTACTGTCTTATTTCATCAACCAGTTCGCCTGGTATCATAATATATGAGGCAAATACTTTAGGAATCTCAGTGTGAAAATGGAAAGCTGCAGAAACTCACTTCACAAACCTGTCCATGGCCTTAAGATTCTTTATCTGGACAGATGGTCAGCAGGACTCTGAAATCAGACATTTTTTTAAGGGCTATTAAAGTAACATCAGAATCTGGCTTGAGAATCAATGACCAGCAAGTCGAGTTTCTGTGAGGCCTCCTCATGACAAGTGTCACAGTATCAGGGTCTTTCCATGCTATCTTTACCATAAGGCGTATCAATTTGTGGACTAGGGTGACCCAGGAAGAAAGTTGGAAGGGTACAGGTACAGAATGTCTTCTGCAGTCAGAGTGTCTGTAGGCCAACATGCTCTCTGCTTTATCACCTCTAGCACCTCACAAAATTTAAAGTCAGTAGGAGAAATGATAAAAAAATCAATGCCCTCATCTTCATCCATCTCTTTGGTGGAGAACTCCTAACGGGAGTCTAAAAGCCTCTTTTTGCACTTGAACTTCTTAGCAGACCTTGTTCATAATAGATCAAAGGACAAAGAAGAAGTTTCCAAGGAATCAGATATGGGTGAGCAATCTTGCAAAGGTCCTCCAAACCCTCTGGTGTGCTAGAAGACATGGTGGAGAGCCAACATGCCAGCGAAGGAAGTGCTTCTTGTTGAGGATGAAATCAGAGTGGAAAGAGACACTGAGAATGGCAAATGATACTACTCTTGGCATCAACTGACAATCTCAGATGCCAAGTCTAGAACTCTCCGGATCTAATGTCAAGAGAACAATGACCCATAACCCAATAAGATGGCCTTTGACAATGAAGCCAAAATGATTGTTAACCCCAGGCTTGATGTTTGGATTATCAGCTCTGAAGGTTGGAAAGCGACCTCTGAAGGTTGGAATGCAAAACCTGGGAACATAAGCAAAAATATTGATGCATCTGGTATCAAAACAGATATTTACATGGCTACTCCAAGCCTTACAGGTGAATAAATTCCCAAAACTGACAGCCTAAATGTAGAGATTAACTAAATCAGTGGCATAACTGATGGCAAAGACACAAACTCCACTGGCTGCAGTCTTGGGATTAAGACTACAGACAATGTTGCCATTGTCACCTGGAAGTTGATAACCACGGTCAGTAAGACCTGTTACTGACTGAAGAACAGGCAGAAGAATTGGGATGACCTAGCATAAAACTTGGCAAAGATAAAATACCTGTACTCATCCTGGTAGAAAAGGAGAAGAGACAAAAGACATTTTAGTTGGATTTGGATGAATGCAAATAACCGATATCCGGACTTGCCGAAAAACAACAGATTTGGATGAATGCCTTATCATTTTCATGTGCACTAATTCAACAGCAGACAAATAATGACCCTGTCATTTCTTGCAACTTTGGTTTATTTATTTTTTAATTCCACATTAGAAATTGAAGAGCCACTGTGTATTCTTACTAAATTAAAAGGAGAATGCTCAGACAAAATTCATACTGGTATGACTGAAACCATGGAAAGAGAATAACTAGAAGAAGACTGTTCAGTCCTGGGCATTTTGGAGAACATCATTAAGTATATTAGTTCTATCTCTATCAGCTTTGTCCATCTTATGCTTTCTCTCTCTCAGTCTTTACCTTTATTTTTGACAACCAGGGCTCAGTCCTCCCGCCCCAAAGGGGTTGACATCAGGACATTGCTAAAGGTTAAAGCTTTATCAGGAGTACACACCAAGATCTCCTTCAAGTTTGACAACAATAACGTGTTCCTATCTAGAATAGTGGTCTTTTTAAAGGATTCATAAACTTCTTGCCATTCATTAAAGTGGTCCTCCCCTATATGAAACATGCACACGTGCACCTCTCAACCTCTTACCAGAAGAACTTTGGACAAATCCCTAAATGATGAGGAGGTGGGTCAAAGGCACAAATCACTACAGATTTTAACTACTACTTTTATAAACTTAGAAAGTTGATAGAATAACTGGTTTTGCATTAGCATGCATTTCCTGAGCGATATGAAGATTAAAATTCTAATTTCTGATATTATTTAGTAACATAAATCTTCAATTCTTTGCCAGAAAACCACAAATTTTATGAGGAACAAAGAAAAAATATGAGGCAAAAATCTGGACAGTCTGCAAGATTGTGGGCAGTTGAGAGGTAGTGTATGTGCTCAGGATATGTTTGGCTTGGAATGGGCTCTTGTGCCCTTGCAGCATCTCTGATAAGCTCTAATGATGATACAGTACCAACTAAACAAACGCAACAAAAAAACAGCAAAAAAGGATTAGTAAACTTATACTCTTGGCTTCAGTGAGACAAGGGTAAAGAAAACTGTTGGTATCGCTACTCATTGATAAAATGACAGAAAGCAAGATAGTGTTCTGATGAGAAAAAGTCAGAACTCTCAATCAACATTTTTAAGTGAATAAACTAGCAAAGGCAGATGAAGCAATAATAAAATGTAATTAGTGAGGTAAGAAAAGAGGGATGTAGAAGGGACGTGAAACTTGCTTAAGACAACAAGAAAGATATGACTTGAAAAACAGTCTGGAAGTAAATGCATAGCAGATCAGTAGACATATACAAGATAAAGTTCAAAATGAAGGATTTAAAAAAAAATGATTTATCCCAAAAGACTGGAGCCATTTCTCTAATGCTTGCTGAACTTGCAGGAGACATTTGGAGAGGAAACGTTCTGACATAGCATTTTCAGGTTCCTTCCCCAAAGCAGTCGTTAGCATACTGGTTCTGTTTGCTTTTTTCTTGGTACCACAATGAACAGAGTGAGGAGAGTGGTGCATTCTGTTTTATAGCTCGACTCCCCCTAATGACCATGGCATGGGACTGCATTCATACACCCTTACTGACACATCATTAATAAATTCAATGAACTTTTCCCCATTTTTACATGGTGACAGAATGTTGTGCCAAGTGTTGCTACTTCATTTCAATTTAGAGCCACATTCTTACCTTCTTTCACAGGCATGCCTGACTTGTCATAGATTTTCTCTCATAAAATCCATCTGTCTCTTAGCTTAACATCCTTGCCTCCTCTTCCCTTCTTCCTGCCTCTCCCAAAACTATTTTACCATACAGCCTTCTGCTTTGCTGTACATGTGACAAGTCTTTTGGGTTTCTAATACCATAACGGGAATGGACTCTATTTCTAAGTCAAAGTATGATTAAAGTTCATGAAATTAGTATTGTTTCACTCTTTGATGTTAGCCAAAAGTGCTTTTCGCAGCACCCGCAATGTGCCCAGTAATTACTCCTCCTGCAATTTGTACGGTGTTACATGAATTGGTTACATATCTAAATATGATTGTAAATTATTTTTTATAAGACCAGTTGCTCCTACTACTATTGGAACTGTCTGGGTATCTTTCTTCCACATGGCTCTTTTTCTGCCTGCAGATCGAGGTATTTTATGACTTTGTGTCTCTCTGTACACAAGACACTGTAGTCACTAGGTGTGGAGATTTCAATGATCAATGCTCCTTTTGTCATCTTTTATTGGACCACAATATCCAGTTTTCTAGCATCTATCTTTTGGACTGTTGGTATTGGGTGATCCCATGTGATGTAAACTTCATCATTTTCTATGATTCTCTGTGGCTCATATTTCCAGTGTTTTTCAGCAACTTCGATACCATAATGTTTGCACAATCTCCAGTGTAACAATCTCAACACATTATTATGCCTTTCAGTATACAGTCCCTTTGCCATTAGAGAGTCGCAACCAACAATAATGTGTGTGACTGTTTCCAATTCAGTTCCTCAAAACTTACATATGTCTGTTTCTCCCACATGTTCAATGGACTTAGTAAATCAGAGTGTACGTAGCTCACTATCTTGGGGCTGCCAATATTAACCTTTCATTTCTTGATGTAAATTCACCTCTCCTTAACCATTCCTGCATTTGTTCTTGATCAACATGAGGCTCTTCCAGAAGTTTTCTATACTTGCAACTATATTTATGTCTTTTTCACATTTCTTGCCTTCTCACCTGGTCCTTCACCTTATATTCTTTATTTTGTTTTTTGGTACATTCAGTTGCTGCCTGGTTTTTATCCACTTCTGGTTTGATTTCCATTCCTGCTTGACATCGATATGCTTCTGCTATATTAAGCAGAGATGTCATCTTAGATTTATTCTCCTCATGTTTCAAAACTTTCACCACATTTGGATCTTGTGAGGTCAGTAGATATGTGTGGAGTCCCACGATTGCAGATCTATACATGTAATCAATTTCAATGAGGCCCATCCCTCCTTCAGAATGGGGAATATATAATCTTGGTATACACTGATTTTTATAAATCATTTGGTGAGCATGAAACATCCTTCTTGTTTTAATATACAATCTATCCAACACTTTTTGGGGCCAGTCAATCACTCCAAAACTATAAGTTAGGACAGGAAGAACAAAATCATTTATAGCTTGGATCTTGTTCCTAGGTGTCAATGCTGTTTTCAGGATTAATTTAAGTCTTCTAAAGTACTCCTTACTAAGCTTTATTCGCATTTGTTCATGTTTTATTGCAGATCTTTCATCAATTCCCAAGTATTTATACACCCCCTCTTGCTCAAGTTCTTTTATATCACATTCTTGTCCCAAACTGATGGTTTCCTGGTGCTACAATTTTCCTTTTTTAAAGGTTGCTTTGGCACATTTATCAAGACCAAATGACATTCCAATATCATCTGAAAAAGTTTTAACAACCTTCAGCTGTGCTTTCAGTTCCTCATCTGATGAGCTATACAATTTTAAATCATCGACAATGAGACGAAGAAATGTCATTAGACTTTGTTGTTTTCTAGAAGCCAAATTATAGCCATGGTCTAAGCTGATAAGTAAACAGCTTAATGGGTTAATGGCAAGGCAGAATAGCTAGGGTGACAGAGAGTCGCCCTGGAATATCCCCCTTTGAATTTTTATCCCTGGGATAATAATCTGTCCTTTATCATGGCTTAATTGGAAAGTGGTCTGCCACTGTTTCATGGTTGCTGTAATATAGTCAATCAGTGTAGGGTGTATCTTATACATTTTTAAGCACTCTTTTATCCATGAATGTGGGATACTATCAAATGCTTTTTTGTAATCGATCCATGCCATACTTAGGTTCTTCCACTTCTTACAATTCTCCACTATAACTTTGTTTAACAACAAATGGTCCTGTGTTCCATACGACTTTCTTTTATTGCCCTTTTGTTCTGCTGCCATAATTGAGTTTTCTTCTAAATGACTATAGACGCTGTCAGCGTCAATTCCTGTGTATATTTTGTACGTTGTCGGAAGACAAGTTATTGGTCTACAGTTTTTAGGGTAGCTTGCAGGTTCACTCATGTAAGAGCATTGTTTTTACTGTTGTTAACCAGTGCAGTGTATGTTCGGGGTGCGCATATAAATAGTTTTTACTCATGGCTAAATCCTCATGCAAAGAAGTTAATACTTTAAGCCAAAAGTTAGGTACTGCATCTGGGCTTGGGGTTTTCCAGTTAGAGGGTTTTCTCAACTTTGTTTCAATCTCTCTGGCTGTTATTTCATCCCATTTCATATCCTGTACCTTTAAACTTCTTATTCTTTCCTTTACTTCTATCCATTTAACATCTTTATGTTTCACAGGATCTTCATAGATACTTCGCCAAAATGTATCTACTTCCTCTTTTTTTGGCAGTCTATCAATTCCTTTTACCTTATTTCCCAATTCTCTATAAAACTTTTTTGAGTCATCAGTAAATTGATTATTTTGTGCTTTTCCCTTGTATTTATCTCCGTATCTTCTAAGTCTTTCTGCCTGTTTTGAAATTTTTAGTTTATCTCCAATAATGCATAATAGATCCTGGTCTGTTCTAATACTGAGCATTGCTTTTATCACACCTATCTTTCTTAATATTTTTGTTGATCTGTTCCCACTTCTATAATCTTCTAACAATGACACTTCTTGTCTTAGCTGCTTTATAGTATTTTCTATTCGATATTTCCATGATGGTATTCGCTCCCCCCCCCCTTTTCCCTCGCTACCCTATGTTTCTGTGGTAGAATTTTATCAGTTATTAATTTAGCAGCACAGTAATACATTCTGTTTACTTCTGTTATGTCGTATAGATCTCAATGGACACTTCTAATTACTGCATTCATTTGTTTCATCAAACTTCTGACTTTTGGGGTTTTATTAACCTTCTGCAGTCTATTTCTCTCATTGATCTTGATATATCTGTCTGTCTATTAAATCAAGCAACTCTTCCCTTAACTCCTTTTCTTCCATACTTAGGGCACATCCCTTGTTTTCCATTTCCTGTGGGCATTCTATAGAAAGTTCTATAACATCTTCTTGTGGCACATTCTCTTCAATTTCATCCTGTGTCATCTGCTGTTTTGTCATATGGAAACTCACTGGTCTATCACTCCTCAACATTGACTGCATCAGAGTTTCCACAGTTTCCTGTTCCTTTCCTTCCTGTCTAGCTTCAAGTGAACTTTTATACTGGTTTCCTGTGGAAGGCTCCAAAATATCTTGATATGGCACCTGACTTGTTGCTTCCTGTTCCACTGGTTTCCCCTTAATTTGGATATCCACTGCTCTATCCTGTTGTGGTGCTTTCTGCATTTGATTTTCTACACTGAATCCTTCTCTTTGCAGCTGTTCCATTACCTCAATTTCTATTTCTTTTACTTCTCCATTACTAATCTATTTTTCTACTTTTCCTCTTAGTCTTCTTATTTTTTGTATTGGAAAGTTTTCCATATCTGGATTCCTTTGCCTATATTTTTCTTCAAATATCTTTGGTGCTGCTCTTTTTGTATTAGTTAGTTTTGCTTTCTCCTTTGCATAAATATTACACCATATTAAATCTCTTGTCTTTTCCCCTGTCCATATTTCTTCTTCACATGTCTCCTGATCTTCTTGCTTTTCCTTATTCTGGGGACTCACTCCATCCTGCTGTGATGTAGTCTGTTTTAGACCTTCTACATTAAATCCTTCACTTCACAGACACTCCATAACTTCAACTTCTATTTCTTTAACTTCTACTTTACTAATCATCTTTTCTACATTAAATCTTTGTACTTTTAGTCTTTTTATTGTGAAATTTTCCATATCTGGATGCCTTTGCCTGTATTTTTCTTCGAATATCTTTGAAACTGCCTTCTGTATATTAGTTAACTTGCACCATATCATATCTCTCTTTCTTTTCCATGTCCATATTTCTTTTTTATATTTTTCAAAAATCTCTAGGTTTTGTTGTTTATATTTTCTCACTTCCTCAGAGGCTTCTTTTTTCAAAGAGATCAAAGTTTCTTGATCTATATACTGTTTTTCAAAAATCTGTTGTATTAATGAAAGCAAATTTTTATTTGAAGCTTGTGACAGTTTTTCCTGCGGAAGTATTTTTCTTTCCTCTAATTTCTATCTTAATCGTTTTGTATATCTTGTGTCTGGAAATTCTGGGCCTTTTTACATAATTGTAACAATACATAATTTCTTTCTTATCCTCAATAATCCACTCTGTTGTCTTTAAGGCTCTTCTTTGGCCAATCAATTTTTGTCATTTTTGTGGACTACTACTTCCTTCTACAACAGGGGGACCATCCTCCCCCTGAGCCTGGCCTGGCCCCATTGTGGGATTGTTTCTCTATTTTGAGGATTCTACTAATTTTTTCCAGTCCTGGCACCAGTGCGCCTACCAGGATTGGGCACTTTTTTTATCCTGGGTCTTGTGCACCCAGCTATCTTTTTTTATTTTTGATTTACTTCTGTCCATGATATATGCTATATAAATACAGTCTATATATCAGTGTCGCTTGGTGAGATTTTGTGAAAAACAGGGACACCTCGTGAAGGTGCTCACCAAGACTTGAGGATGAATTCAATTTCAGCACTACTACGCTCCTTTGCTTGCTGACTTTTCATCTCTCCATCACGGCCCCTGCAGTGAGTTTTATCCTATGAGCCTTCAGATTTACATTCCAGTCCCCTCATTTTTGCTGATGGTCCTGTTAAGATTTTGCTCATACTGCCACATTATATACTCATGGTATCTTTGGTGATCTGTCATATCCAGCTTGTTTACTAATGTAGTCAATTGCCAGTATAAACAGGAGTGGGCTATAAGATGGAGGCTGATGCTCATTTACTCCAACTGGTTATCCCTTTGTCAGCCTGAATATTGTTCACATAAGTGTCACTGGGTCCTGGCACATAACCTGCAGTAATTCTACCAATGTATCCAGGATTTTGAACTAACACCGGACAGCCCAAATCAGCTTTCTTGGCACAATGTCATATGCTTTCTGTAAATCTAGGAATGTCATCTCCAGCTATTTCTCCATTATTAACCTCACTGCAAAAATTGGGGCAGTTGTACTACATCCTGATTTTATTCCATACTGCTCTTCTCCAATCTTACTTTGCATTCCTTTAGCAATTAACTTCTCCAGAACTTTCATGCAGTATGAGGAGTTTGATAATACTGTATAGTTAAAGATGTAAATGTTCCCTTTTGTTTTTGTACACTGACATTACAGTGCTTATTCTCTAGCCTTCTTGGATACACCTGTATTTCTCCATACTGCAATGAGAAACCTAGGAGCTATTTCTCCCCTATCATACTCAAAATCTTAAGTACTTCAATTGTACCTTCTTTTGAACCTGTTGCTTTCCATGACTTTATGTTTAACTTCATACTTTTCCTAGGGTGGGTTCTCGTTCTTCTTGTATTTTAGGCTGTACATGGAATGCTACAGTTTTGTCTTTACTTAAAAAGTTCTGCTTTTGATGTACTCTGGACTGGTAAGGAAATTATTGCTGGTGTCCCTTATAAATAATGCACATTGACTATCTTCTTTATTTTTCTTTCTTTCTTTGTGTGGCCATTCGGACCAACAGGTAGAAGTGGTTGAAAGACTGTGGTTGTTGGAAGGAAGGAATGACCATTGGTCTGGATGATACTAGGGATGGGCGAGACTGCAGTAGCTGCAGTTGTCAGTTTTTGTTGACGAGAGGATTGTCGGATGGAAGGATTGCTTACTTAATGTTGCTGGAGATGCATGGAGATGGCGGCAGATGTATCAAACGTGAAACAGTTTCTGATCTTCAGCGGGCTCTTTTCACTATTGTTGTGTCAGTGTTGTTTGTTGTTTACTGTTATATGTTCTGCTTATGTTATGTTATTTGTGCATGAGCTTGGAGGAATGCAATTTCATTCAGCTGTATTGGTATGGTTGAATGCCAATAAAGTTTGTTTGTTTGTTTTGTCTTGCCATCTGCTGAATCACTTTCCAGAAGGTAGCTTAGGGCCACCTGACTGATAAAAAAAGCTTAGGGCTAAAGGCCAAATGTCTGATATTTTCTATTCATATGAATATTTTCAGAAGCAATGAAGTTACTACTCAAGCATCTACTATTACAGTCAATATTCTCACACAGTTAGTACCTGAGTTGCTCTTTCAGAACACTGCCAACAATGCGCTTCCAGGCATACAGTGGATATAAAAAGTGTACACACCCCTGGTAAAATGTCAGGTTTTTCTGATATAAAAAATGAGACCACAATAAATCATTTCAAAACTCTTCCCACCTTTAATGTGACCTATAACTTGTACAATTCAATTAAAAAACAAAAATATCTGTTTAGGGAAAAAATATAAAAAATAAAAAAACGTACAAATAAGCATGTTACATAAGTGTGCACACTCTTAAACTAATACCTTGTTGAAGAATCTTTTGATTTAATCACAGAATTCCGTCTTCTTGAGTAGTCTATCAGCATGGCACATCTTGACTTGGCAATATTTGCTCACTCTTCCTTGCAAAAGTGCTCTAAATCTGTCAGATTGTGAGGGCATCTCTTGTGCACAGCCCTCTTCAGGTCACCCAACAGTTTTTCTATTGGATTTAGGTCTTGGCTCTGGCTGGGCCATTCCAAAACTTTAATTTTCTTCTGATGAATCCATTCTTCTGTTGATTTGGATGTAAGCTTGGGGTCATTGTCGTGTTGAAAAGTGAAATTCCTCTTCATCATCAGGTTTTGGGCCAAAAGTGTCTGCTATTTGAAACTGTTCATAATTGCCTCCACCTTGACTAAAGCCCCATTTCCAACTGAAGAAAAGCAACCCCAAAGCATGACACTGCCACCACCATGCTTCACCATGGGGATGGTGTTCTTTTGGTGATGCAAAGTGTTGTTTTTGCACCAAACGCACCTTCTGGAATTGTGGCCAAAAAATTGAACCTTGGTCTCATCAGACCATAACACATTTTCCCACATGCTTTTGGGAGACTTGATGTATTGTTTTGCAAATTTTAGCCAGGCCTGGATGTTTTTCTATGTAAGAAAAGGTTTCCGTCTTGCAACCCTACCCATAGTCCAGACAGATGGAGAATATGGGAGATTGTTGTCACATGTAGTACACAACCAGTATTTGTGAGAAATTCCTGCAGCTCCTTCAGTGTTGCTGCTGGTCTCTTGGCAGCCTCCCTGACCAGTTTTTGTCTTGTCTTTTCAACACTTTTGGAGGGACGTCCAGTTCTTTGCAACGTCACTGTTGTCCCATATTTTCTCCACTTTTTGATGACTGTCTTCACTGTGTTCCATGGTATATCCAATGCTGTGGAATTTTTTTGTACCCTTCTTCTGACTGACACCTTTCAACAATGAAATCCCTTTGATGCTTTGTAAGCTCTCTGCGAACCATGGCTTTTGCTGTAGCAGGCAACTGAGTAAATGTCAGGAAAATACTACTAGGACAGCTGAACTTTATTTGGGGATAATCAGAGTCTCTTTAATTGATGGCAGGTGTGTACCCAAGAAGACTGAATGTTGTAATTAAATCAAAATGTGCTTCAACAAAGTATTAGTTTAAGGGTGTGCATACTTATGCAATCACCTTATTGTATATATTTTTTATTTTTTATATTTTTTTCCCCTAACAGATTTGTTTGTTTTTCAATTGAATTGTACAGGTTATAGGTCACATTAAAGGTGGGAAAAGTTTTGAAATGATTTACTGTGGTCTCATTATTTTATATTACAAAAACCTGGCATTTTAACAGGGGTGTGTACACTTTTTATATCCACTGTACCTTTCAACTGTACAGATTTTTGCAGAATGTCCAAATTTTGGCCTCATATTTTTGGTCTGTTTTTCATAAAAGTGTGGTTTTCTGGCAACTTAATGGTACATCATTAAAGATTGAAGACAGAAAATATTGACAGACACTTGAGTTTCAGACTTCATGTCCTTCATAAAATCCATGCTAATGCAAAACTTGTTTTTCTATCAACTTTCTAAGTTTAATAGAGCAATATTTAAAAATCATCCCTATTTTTGGGCCTTTGTCCCACTTTTACTTATAGTTTTCTCCAGATTTCTTGCTCTAAGAGGTTGAGAGATATGCTTCCAAGTCATGGAAGAATCCCTAACACCCAAGTTCTCTTACCCATTTAACAGATGTATAAATAAATGCATTACCAGCTGTGACCAGTAATGGGGTTTCTTGTGTCATATACCTAAAAGAACACATCTCTTTAAAGACCTGACTTTGTAACACTGCTACCTTTCACATACGTATAAATATACCCTAGTGCTAATTACTTATCAATTCAGTTTCTTTGGGCTTACAGATGCAAGAAAATGTATTAAATGACTTCTTATTTTGCAAAAAAGACCACATAACGCACAGCTTCTGTGCTTCAACTTTATATTTTGCTACAAAGTGCACCACTGGACTCTAGGTGTCAGTGTGGTATAGATGCCTTATTTAGCAACTAGCTCTGCTTGCTGGTAATCTGTAGCTGCATAGAAAAAATAAGGTTGAAGGTCAGTGAGTTGAGTGAGGATGAGAATATGTGTTATGGTAGGCATAAATGGAGCAGATGAATGACTGACTGTTTAACAGAAATGATTATGTTAAAACTCATTTCCTTACCATCCTTCCTTGTACTGTTGTTACTGTACATATTTGTTCACTTGCCAGGTGGAACATTACCTAGCCCAACTCAGAAGATTTCTGCTGCTTCTTATAGGTTCATAAGTAAGTATTAGGCCATTGGGGGTCAATTTAAGTCTAGCCAGTTTCCCTTTTTGTGCTCAAAATAACCTATTCCATTTGGTTATAGACTGGCCTTACCTATCCCATGGTCGATAATTATACATTACACCTAATGAGAATAACCAGGATCATACCATAGATAATCTGGGAGGACCCATGCATTGGATAAAGCATTTACAAGCTGCCTCTGTCCGTTAGTAGTACAGGAGCAGTTTTGGGGTAAATGTTCTGTTTCCCTATCTGTAGATCTAAGTTGCACTTGAATAAGGACAAGGATGACAGTACAGTCGTGTACATTTACCATAAATGCAGATGTTCAAGTGTATTCACTGTTGCAGTCATCACACTTGGGTTATCTGCCTGCAGGTAGCCCTCAGTCGGCCCAAATACCAGAGTCTTGGGATTTCGGTGTCAGATGCTGTCGTCTCTTCCATGATGTTAGGTCATCAGGGGTATAAAACATGCAGCCGACGCCATTACATCAGTTTTTCTTGCCCAGGATTTCAGGACCCCCCAAAATAGGAAGCTATTACATGGTGTGGAACACCTCCAGTAAAAAGTAAATACCCCTGCCATAAAAAATGGCCATAAGGAGGATAAGTAGAAAGGATAGAGAAAGCCAGGGGGCTGGTGGGAGGGAAACCAGGACTGCAACAGTGAATATACTCGAACATCTACATTTATGGTAAGTGTGCACAACTGTACTATGTTCATCGTGTTTCACTGTTGCAGTCATCACACTTGGGTTGATTCCCAAAGCTGAGGAAGGTTGGAGGCAGTCAAGAAGTGTTAGGGTGGCTAGCAGGCCTTGTAGACTGCTGTAGCAAATCCAGCTCTGGATTTAGAAAAAACAGGTAAGTGCTAATGCTTGATGAAGGTGTGTACAGAACTCCAGGTTGCAGCTTCCAGGATGTCCCTGGTATGGACTCCCCTGAGAAATGCTGCAGAGGTTGAAGTAGCTCTAGTGGAATGAGTTCTGATCCCTAGAGCGGTAGTTTTCCATGGTGCTTGTAGCAGAAATGGATGCAGTGTGCTATCCATTTCGAAATGGTTTCCTTCGAAATGGCCTTGCTGTCTGCCCCTGTAGCAAAGCTGACTAGCAGCTGGTCAGATTTTCTGAAAAGCTTAGTCCTGTCAAGGTAGAACCTGAGCTGTCTGTGCATGTCCAAGGAGTGCAGGATCCTTTCCCCTTTATTCTGAGGATTAGGGAAAAAGGTTGGCAAAAGGATGGATTGGTTTAAAGCCACACTGGATACTACCTTGGGCATAAAGGATGGGTTAGTCCTGAGGGAAACCCTGTCACCATGGAAAATAATGAAGGGCTCCATCGCCATTAGTGCCTGTAACTCAGACAAATAGCTAGAAGTAAGGCTGTTTTCCAAGAGAGGAATTTTAACTCTTCTGAAGCAGCAGGTTCAAAAGGGGGAAGTGCGAGTTTCTCCAGTACAAAGTTAAGGTCCCAGGCTGGGGTGGGAGCTCTCCTAGGGGTCCTTAAATTGTTAGCTTCTCTCAGAAAATGTTTGATGAGAGGGTGAGATAAGAGGTGGCTCAGTATTATAATCAGCTGAGATGGCAGAGGCATGAATCTTAATGAATCTGAAGGATAGGCCTCTGTGGAGTAGCTCTGCTAGGTAATCAAGGATTTGAAGTAAGGTGGGCACAGCTGTGTCCTTTCCTTGAGACTGACTCCAAGAACAACATCTTTTCCACTTTTCAGCATAGGATTTCTTAGTACTAGGCCTTCTGGCCTCAAGGATGACATCCAGCACCTGTTTGCTGAGGGATGCTGGTGGTGTATTCAGGGGATGAGCCAGCCTGCAAGGTTTAGGGTTTGCAGCTGTGGATGCAAAATCTGTCCCTCCTACTGAGACAGCAAGGAAGGTGTCTGATGTAGGTCCCAGGGTGGCACTGCTGTCAGACTGTGTAGGAGTGGGTACCAGTGCTGGCGTGGCCAGTCTGGTGCAACAAGGATTGCCCTTGGCTTGTCCTGTTTGATCTTGAGTAGTACTTTTGAGAGGAGGGGCAGAGGAAGAAAGGCATAAATTGAGAGGATTTCCCATGTAAAGGATAGGGCATCCACCTTCCAGGCTCTGCTGTGAGGGTTCCTGGTGCAACATTTGCTTAATTGGTGGTTTTAGTGGGAGGCAAAAAGGTCCACCTCCGGTGTTCCCCACCTCTGGGTTAGAAGTTTGAATGAGTTGGGTTCCAGTTTCCACTCATGAGGTTCCAGTAGATTTCTGCTTATGTCATCTGTCATTGAGTTTTGCTTGCCTGGCAGGAATTGAGCTTGTAGGTGCACTTGGTTGCTCAAGGCTGTGTTCCACAGGGCCATGGCTAATGTGCAGAGTATGTAAGAATGAGTTCCCCCCTGCTTGTTTATGTACCACATAGTTGTGGTGTTGTCTGTCTTTATCAGGAGCTGTCCTGGAAGGATAAGGTATGTAAAGGCTATCAGAGCATTCTGTACAGCTAGCATCTCTTTTTGATTGATATGCAGGGGAAATTTCTGGGCTCTATTTGCCTTGAATGCATTTGCCTGCCATGTGAGCCCCCCATGCATAGTCTGATGCATCTGTTGTCAGGGTTTGGGTGGCGAGGGGTTGAGTGAAAGTAAGTCACTTGTTGTGGTTGCATGCCTCTGCCCACCAAAGGAACTCTGCCCTTAGACAAGGTATGATAGGAATCACTGTTTCCAGGTCCTGAGAATGTTGACAACAGAGACTTAAGTACCATTGAAGTTTCCTCATATGCAGTCTTGCATATGGAATTAGAGTGCATGATGCCATGCACCCTAGGGCTTGCAGTATTTTCTTTGCAGATAGCTGGGTTTTGGTGGCCATTAGTTTGAAATAGTTTGTCAAATGGACCTGCTTTTCTGGAGTGAGGAATGCCATCTGCGAAGTTGTGTTCAAGCTTGCTCCCAGGAATACAATTTGTTTGCTGGGCACCAGTTGTGATTTCTTTTCGTTGTTAGTGTCCCAGTAAAGTTAGAAGTCTTTTTACAAATGCCAGGTGCTGAAGTAGCAATTCCTGTCTGCCTGAATCAGGCAATCGTCCAAGTATGGGTAAATTTGAATATTTCTCTGCCTGCAGTATGCAATGGCTGGGGCCAGACACTATGTGAATACTCTGGGTGCAGTAGATAAGCCAAAGCGAAGTGCAGAGAACTGATAGTGCATACAGCCTGCCCTGAAACATAGATATTTCCTGCAAGACTCCCTTATGGGGATGTGCAGATAAGCTTCTTTTAAGTCTAGGGTAACTAACCAGGCATCCTTGGCTAGTACAGGAAGAAGCTGTTGCAGTGTAAGCATTTTGAATTTTGGGACCACCAGAAAGGTGTTGAGAATTGATAGATCCGAGATAGGGCACCAAGAGCTCTCTTTACTGGGCACCAGGAACAGACTGGAGTAGAAACCCTGTCCCCTTTGTTCTACTGGAACAGGTTGAACAGCCCTGATATGGAGAAGGGAAAGTACTTGCTTTTGAGTCTCTGCCCACTGGTTTGGAGGAAGGTCTGGCAACCCGCTTGGGATTAGCAGTGAGTGGAAGTAGAATCTGTATCCCTGAGATACAATGTTTAGAACCCTTCGGTCCTGAGTAATGGAAATCCAGTTTTTTGCATGAAGGGCAAGTTTTCCTCCTAGGGGTGCAAGTACTTGGGCATGGCTGGGAAGGATAATTAGAAAATTATTGTGAACTTTTTCCATAAGGGTGTAGCTTACCACTCCCTGTTTCTGAGGTGGCAACACTTCATTGTTTAGATCTCTGCATACCCTGAGACTGTAGTCTTGGGGGTCTGTTTCCCCTGGGTTTGGACTGAGAAGGCCTAAGAGGGACTGGAAAGGACCAGTTTTTTGAAGGCCAATGCCTACTGAATCTAGGTGGCTGCACCTGTAAGAAATTTTTGACAGTTTGCATAGATTTAGCTTTTTCTTTCATCTTTTTAAGAACTTCTTCTGCTTTTGTGCCAAACAAACTATCCTGATTTAATGGAGCATCTAGTAATTTTGCTTTGACATGGTCTGGCAAGACTTGTTCCTTCAGCCAAGCATGCCTTCTCAGTACAGACCCAGTGACAGCAGCCCTGCAAGATGCTTCTAAGGCACCAAACCCACACTGCAGAGTACATTTACTAACTTGGTTTGCAGAATGCATTAACTCTTGTAAATTTTTATTTTCTGCACAATCTGGAAGTAACACCATTTTTTGTTTAATTAGTTCCATAATATGTTGCTGGTTCTTCAACATGTGAAACTGGCAATTCAAAGCCCTGATGGCAAGAGTTGCAGAGGTATACACCTTCTTACCCCATCTGTCTAAAGCTCTAGAATCCCATCTGTCTAAAGCTCTAGAATCCCTATCTGAAGGGGTAGGGTTTTTGGCTGCTGTAGTCTTAATGCCTTTAGATCCCTGGGAAATGGTCTCTGGATCCGCAGTAGGATTCTTAAAGAGAAATTTGTGAGAGTCAGGTACTCTGTAGTACCTGTCAGTTTTCTAGGCGCTGGTGGTAAAGTGTCAGGAGTAAGACTGGATTTCATGAAGACATCATCTACAATATCCAGGAAAGGGGGTATAGCTAGAGGCCTGTCCTGAGGCAAATCTAAAAATTCCCTGAGTCTCTTTTTGGACTGATGATAATCCTGGCATTTCCAGCGGAAATGCTCTCTTCAGGTATGCAAGGTTTCACCATAAGAAAAATCCTCTGGAGGGGAGGCAAAGGGAATGGATTCTTCTGCATCTGAATCCTCATAGGTAGATAAGGGTATGTCCTGGTAATCAGAAGGGTCAGAGTAATTGGACTCCTGGTCTGTAGAAATGAAGGAAATTCAATTATTTGTCTTTTAGCAGGGGAAGGTTGGCTTCCCCTAATTAGAGTAATGTCTTCAGCCATTCTAAGCATTTGTTTTTGTGGCATGGGAGCTTGAGCATGTGCTTTGGATGTCAGTTTTCTAGGTGTAGTGCGAACTCTGGGCCTGAGAAACTCTGCAGTTTTAGTTAAAAAAGAAGTTGTTGGTTTAAAACAAATATCGGTAGGTTGGAATACACCCTCAGAAGCCGGTGCCTGCACAGCAGCTATGGAACCATCCGCAGGTTCCATAGTCGAAGAAGCATCTCGCGGCATACCGGACTCCGAATGGGTCTCAGCAGAGGCCTGCGAATCTGTAGAAGCGGGCATCAGGGGCTGCAAAGGTGCCTCACTGACTACTGGTGGACTGGCAACTAGCTTAACGGAAGCGTCATTGGCAGTTTTTGACCTTTGCAGTCTGCCTTTTTTGGAAGATCGGTAGTCGCATTGCTTACCGAAGCCATTTCGGAATACGGAGAATAAGAGCAAAAGAATTTAGCTACAAAAATAGCCCAACGACAAATGGTTTGGGCGGTAAACAAGGCACAAAACTGACAGCGAGGGATGTCGTGGTCTGGGCCTAAACAGGTGACGCAGTAAGAATGAAAATCTCTATGAGGTATTTGCTTTCCATAGGCAAGACAATTGTTAACTTTTTCTGACATCGGTTAGAGCAAGAAAAAAAGAATCCCCAACGGGGTACTTAGCTTTAGAAGACTTCAGGTTTGAAATTCGAAAAACGAAAATTTCAGGTAGCAGCCAACTGGCACTTGTGAACTGTTTCTGCTTCGGGCTCCTTCTCGCAAGAAAGACTGATGTAATGGCATCAGCTGCATGTTTTATACCCCTGACAACCTGACGTCATGGAAGAGGCGACAGTATCCGATGCAGAAATCCCAAGACTCTGGTATTCGGGCCGACTGAGGGCTACCTGTAGGCAGATAACCCAAGTGTGATGACTGCAACAGTGAAATACAATGAACATCTTTGTCTTATGTGGTTGGGGAGTATGTTTCACAACAGCGATATCCTCTGTGAGATATACCAGTCCCTCCAAACTGTACTGTTGATGTTGTAGAAGAGGTTTAAATCCCTAGACCAAGTATTTCTGATGCCATTTGATTTGCTGATGTTCAGTAAGTCCATCAGTAATGGGTCAGAAAATGTCTTACATTCCAGATTACTGAGTATTGCGACAGGGCTTTGAGTTGGTCCATGTACAACATGTTGTTTAGGCCTTGTACCCTTTGAGTACGGTATCTCTGAGGGCATTCCAGTTGTTACATGTGTCTGGACATATACATGCCAAAGGGGCATTATATTCAATGACTGGCCTAATGGGGGCTGAGTGAAGGAAGTCAATGACATCCCTAGATCTAGACACTATCCCATTGTTTATAAGCTGTGCAATACAGAAAGACTTTAAAACAAAGTTGGTCAAAATTTAGGTAATTGTCCACATCAGTTCCCAAATCCCAAATTCTATGTTCTGTTGATTCTTAAAGTCCCCCAATTAACACTGTCTCAAAAAGATATCCCTCTAAGCTTTGGAATACATTTCCATTGATATTACAAAACAAAACATACTACGTGTGTTCGCCTGTTCAGAAAACCCAGTGATTCTTCATTATTCAGAACATGTACATAAATCCTCAGCTTTTATGCACCAAATGCACTATCATGGTGGGGAAAGACTAGAAAAAGTGAAGTTTACGGAACAAAAAGAATAGGTACATATGGAAACTATGTTAAAAAGAGATTTGTTTTTGGAGAAAAAATTGTTAACGACTGACTGACATTAGTGCTAACTACACAAAGAGATATAGAAAATAGAAAAAGAAA
The DNA here is from genome assembly GCF_019279795.1 of Protopterus annectens. Classification (NCBI taxonomy): domain Eukaryota; kingdom Metazoa; phylum Chordata; order Ceratodontiformes; family Protopteridae; genus Protopterus; species Protopterus annectens. The sequence goes on along the minus strand of NC_056736.1, from coordinate 350,717,455 downwards.
ACTGTATGTAGGACTTTGAAGACATTTCTGCATTTTATCCAGAAAGAAGAAATAGCCTTCCCAAAAAAAGGTACACAAGCCATGACAGCTCCAGTTTATTGCTTGTAAATTTTGTTCTGTTGCTACAGTGTGTACTGCTACCTTACCAACCCCAAAACAGATGTTACAGGTACTGAGTGCAGCACCCAGATACTGATTTGACTGTTATCACTGCACCTTTGGGAACATGTTGTTCCTATTTTACTAAAACGTCTTTTAGCTTCTCATATTCTGTGTAACTCTGGAACATAATTTGTTGATACTGCATTTACATATACAAGCAGCTCTGCAAATCTGGCTGACAACTGCCAAACTCAGAAAATGAGTAGTCATCAAGATTGTGTGGCACTTTCTGTACAATAAATGTGTATCAGCATCTTTTCTAAGATTAATATAATGATTTTTTTTTATAAAATGATTACTCTTGTAAGGCTACATGACTTATGTACCGCTCTTATATTTAAAAAAAAGGGATATTCCTATATGCCAAAACAAGCATGCTTATATTACATTTTGTCATTAAATATTTGTTATAATATTTTGCTATGCTTGTTACACATTGTTAGCAATGTACTACTTATACTCAGCTTATGGCTTGTACCCTAAATAATGTGGAGCTTTTCTCCCCGGGTCTCCGCTGAAAACGGGTTTTCAACCCAGTCAGACACTACCGGGTTAGCAAATGTAAATAAATAATATTGATTACAACAGGTAATACACATTTAGTTACCAGACTATGCACATCCCTGGGTTAATATAGCTCTCTTCTTTCAAATACAGAAATCTAGAGGTGAGTCACTGCTGACCACATAGGAAGAGGAAACATGGATTCAGCTCACCCATGACTGACTTCTGTTTTCTGAATCACCAACCATTTCCACAATCATCCAAAGAATTGGTGAAGTCATTCAGAAACAGGTGGTTAGCTGTGTACAAAAATGGACTGGGTGACTGCCCTGTGTCCTTCCTTTTTTGCTTGTCATGGGGCTGTTGCTCAGAGATTGCTATGTGCTAAGTATTGGGTATGTTGCTGCTGTCAACGAGAGTAAATGTTAAAGGAACAAACACATTCTCAACCACAGGAACCACTGGTAAGACAGGTGTGTTATGTTTACTGACAGCTGTTAAGTCTTCCTTTTTTCATTTTTTAACCATGAATACTGGAGTGAAATAATCAGTGGAGTGGATTTAACCTAAAATAGTAAATAGTAACAGTAAAGACGCTTACAGAGAAGTCAGGAAAGTATGTTTTCCCATGAAAGAAACATAAGAATATACAGACTATAGGCTCCTTTCATATGAATTTCTTTTCATCAGCACATAAGTGATTAAATCTGCAGGAAACTAAATAATATTGTGCCCAGAAGAGAATCTTTAATATGATACCTGAAGCAATAAGGTTTTATTTTACTGACACTTCATTCACCTGTCCATGAAAACCTGCTTTCTTATTATGTGTTAAGCATGCACCTTAACACTGCTGTGCTGTTACAATGTCATTGACTGCAGGAGTGTCATTCTCTTTAATACAGAAGTTACCACTGGCTTTTTATAAGATAACTGGAAAACTTGCCTATTTTCAAAAATCTACACACTGTTGTACAAGGGAAAATAATATTTCTGAATGGGCCGATATACAACACTGACTATGACAACTTTTATTGCTCAATAGCAAATACATGTAGAACATTGAGTCAACAACAGGCGGTCTGGCATCAGATTTCCAAATTAACCCACAGTGTGCATGTACATAAGTGTCTTTGTGTGTGTGTGTGTGTGTGTGTGTGTGTGTGTGTGTGTGTGTGTGTGTGTGTGTGCATGCGAGCACATGCATACACATCTGTGTGTGTAAATTTTGGTATGGTCCTTAAAATAATACTGTCTAATAATACACACCGATCATTCAGTCACCAACTGATGCTGTGGTAACAGATTTTAGGGTATTTCCAGTGTGATCATACGCACTCATGCATGTGTGCATGCATGGGTATTTGCATACGTGAATGGGGCATCCTTTCCCCATATTAATAAAGCAAGTGTGCTGCCTATGACGTGGTCTCACTAATTAAGAAATGAATGCAGAGAGGAATCCTTGATAATGAAGAGCTGAGGAAGAAACTAATTTAAAATGCAAAGATTAAGGCAAGCTTATATTGAACCTATCCAGACCCTATGTCTATAAAGGGACTGAGACAGGGGTCAACAAGCTGAAACTGAGCTCATCTAGATCCTCTGTCTGTAAAGGGACAGTGAAAGGAGTCAATATGTCAACTGACTGCGGTGGATCACAGATCTGTGAGTGCAGGGTCCACACACATGCCAAAAGGAGGAAGCCAGGCAAGGGACAGCAAAACATTATTCACTTGATTCAGATGTATAATCTACATACATCCAAGATGATGACAGGCCAAGCATGTTATGTGTGTCAACAGACCACATTAAAATCCTAAGAGGAAATTTGATACACTTGTTAGTAATCTATAGAGTTAACTTCCCCAAATTCTTCTCAAATATTTTCAACCATACTTTGTGATGCCATATCTTCTAATTAATGTTTAATATAAATAACAAATAACTATCCTTGCAACACATGTGGTTAAGGGTGATCCAGTAACAATAACAGGGAGGACTACAGGTGACTAATGATGACACTACCAGTATCTATTTCATCAGGATGAAAGTGCCGAGTCTCAGCAAATCCACAATCTGTGCTGAGCATGAGGCCTACACTAAAGCGTAATGTGTCAGTGTGATGACTACATCCTAGAATGGGTGATAAACAAGCTATTCTGCAGAGATGGCAAGCCCACTTTTGTTTCCCAATGACAATAATACACTAAAACGCAATGTGTCAGTGTGATGACTGCAACCTAGAATGTTTGATAAACAAGTTATTCTGCAGAGATGGCAAGCCCAATTCTATCTCCCAATGACAGTAATATACTAAAACGTAATGTGTCAGTGTGATGACTACATCCTAGAATGGGTGATAAACAAGTTATTCTGCAGAGATGGCAAGCCCACTTCTATCTCCCTGTGACAGTAATACACTAAAACGTAATGTGTCAGTGTGATGACTACATCCTAGAATGGGTGATAAGTTATTCTGCAGAGATGGCAAGCCCACTACTATCTCCCAGTGACAGTAATAGACTAAAACGTAATGTGTCAGTGTGATGACTACATTCTAGAATGGGTGATAAACAAGTTATTCTGCAGAGATGGCAAGCCCACTTCTATCTCCAAGTGACAGTAATACACTAAAACGTAATGTGTCAGTAAAGAAACTGGAAAGTGATGACTACATCCTATAATGGGTGATAAGTTATTCTGCAGAGATTGCAAGCCCATTTCTATCTGCCAGTGACAGTAACTTACATTCCTGCCATCTTGCTACTTAATTATTCTCATTATCTGGTCACATGACCTCAGAAATGAATGTAATACTGACGCTTTTGTAATCAGAGTACTGCACGTTTATCCACAGTTGTGCAGTCTCAAAGCAAGAATAACTAGTGGGAGAGTCATAGCAATACATGTCAGAGGGCAATGGGCTATACCTGTAAAATACAGTAGCTGAATGGATACGGTATTAACAGACCTCAAGTCTACTGTCCAGTAACTGTTCTGCATTTTCATTTCTGCAAGAATTGATACTTCAGCCAAAATATTCGAGATCAGTTTAGTCACATCCAATCTTTTACAGTGCTCCCACAGCCTCCATTAGAACACTTTTAAAATTCCTAATATATTCCATCTCCTATTTCTGCGATCTTCAATTGGAAGTTGAGGAGTAAAAAAAAAAATCCTAATTTTCTACTTACATCTGTAGCAACCAATGTCCTACAACATTTACCACAGAAGAAGCTCTCAAGAGCTTCAGTCCTGTAGTCCTAACCCCAAAAGCAGGAACAAAATTTATTTCTGTACTGGCATTCAGAAATGCCATTACAGAAATGAATATCGGTATTGCACTATCAATTCTGCAGCATCTGAAGAGAAGGACCTGATCTAGCTTTCCTCCTACAGATCCCTTTCAGTTTTAAGGCATGATTAGAAGTTTTTTTTTTTGATGCTGTGGGCAAAAAAAGAGTAGCTTCCTTTGTTGAATGCATAATCCCCCTAGATCAGTGTGGGCTTAACAGAGGATGCCAGACTTCTAACAACCCATGAATCTTGATGGTTCTAATGCCCCAGACAAAGGAGTATCAATTTATGCAATTTATTTGGGACCACTGGCAACTTGAATTAGAAATTTGGAGATTATATATATATATATATATATATATATATATATATATATATATATATGGGATTGAATTCAACTGGAATTATCAATGACTGTGGGTGTTATTTTAGCAAATGAGTCCTCAGAGGGAAATGAACAGATTACTTGATAAGTTAATAACCAAACTGGGCAATTCTCAAGATACTGACTTAACTACACTAAAACACTGATGATGGTGACAAATTATGTCCTAATAGAGACATTATAAAAGAAATATGTGTATTTGTCTGGTCCCAAAAATCTAAGATATCTAAGGGTCTATCACAGAGATGCAATAGAGGGCTTCTTCAATGAAACTTTGACAGAAGTGACTTATGAAAGTTAAGAAAAAAATTTTTATGAACTCAAGTTCATTGAATCTTGAAATGAGACATTAAGTGCTGGTTCCTCAAATGTACATATTGCCACAAGTTTCTATGTAGCAAGTTATCTGTGTTCACATGAAGAAGGGCCTATAGCTTGAATTTAAAATTAGATGTCTAGCTTTATTTGAAATATAGCTATCCAAGGGTATTTTTGGAGCTTTTCACTATGCCAAAAGAGCGGGATGGTCTGAAGATACCTTATGTAACATTATATATAGTCTGTGTAGCTGTAGATTTATCATAGATGCATGGATGAGTGTTACAAGGCAATTTGGTAGCCTATGCTTCTTGAGTAGATGACACAGAATCATTCTACGGACTTATTTGACTATTGTATGGGGACACTGGGTGCAGAAAGCATAGGGATGGTAGAAGGGAGCTCTGTCAACAGTTTAAGACTTGGGTCTGGGGAAGGCAGAATAAATGTAATGAAGTCAAAAGGTACTATGCACCTTGGTATCAGAAATCACATATTTGGTACTGGTGGTGGTATGGGGAAATGATGTCAAATAATGACATCAATTAGTGGAAGGAGGTAGGATGACGTCCTAGCAAAAGTAAGAAGTTAACATGCACTATGAGATATCAGGCTCACAGGCATTGACTATGTAGATCAGGCAGGAAAGAAAGGATTGAATTTCAAGGGACATTTAATAAGCAAAGCATGTGAAGTGCTGCAGGAGAATAAGCTAAAAATATAAGCAAAGTGTGTAAAGCACTTGAAGAGAATAGGTTGAAATTTACCAAGAAAACATGGCTAATTGTAGAAGATATCTAGATGTATTGTGTTCAAGGGGGATTTGGAACTAATTAAATAAGTTACTAAAGGAAGGAATTTCAAAATATTTACTTGCCACTGCTTATACATGTATTCTTATACTTTAAACAGAGTAGAGAAGCTGTTTTCAAGAGTATCTCATGAACGCTTGTCATGTGAAGCAGGTGAGATAGGTACCTGAATCCACATGTTTTGAGATTGTTCCAGATTAGACAAACATACAGAGGATATATATAACCACAGAAGAAACGAAGAAAACAAATGCTTCACAACAAAAGTGAATCCAATCCAGTAGAAAAACCTCAGATTTATTCTACAATTACACACCAGTAGCTTAAAATTCGTGATATATATCCACGTATAATACAACAGCAAAAAATTCTCTAGCGCCTCGGCACACTTGCCTTTAACAGAGTAAAAACTTTCCATATACAATTTCATCACCTTTATACTAACATAAAACACACTCTCTTAATACATTAATTAACAAATAAAGAGACAACACTCCAATACTCACAATAATACATACTATTCACATACACACTTATAACAAACTTTTCCAAGAACAGTCATAGTTTAACCCTCTAGGATTTAGAGTATTCAATTTTAAAATTAAACATAACTCTTTCTTTCTTAATATATGTTTAATTTGTTGCTCACTTAAATATACATTATCTTTTACACTATCTAAAACCGTCACAACTAATCCCTCTGGATTACCATGATGAAATTTATTAAAGTGCAATGCTATGGGGCTAGTTTGTTTGAAATTTTTTATGTCTCTAACATGCTCTTTTATTCTACATGCAAGAGACCTCTTAGTTTCTCCCACATAAAATTTATTACACGTACATCTCATACCATATACAACTTTCTCCGTATTACAATTAAAGATACCATTAGTAACAAAAGAAACCCCATTAATAATATTAAATTCCCTAACTACAAACTTGCAAATACTGCATTTGCCACAAGCAGTTGTGTCCAACTGTTCAACTTGCTTTCCCATTTTAATATTAGGCATACTAAACCGACTGTGAACAATAAAATCTTTAATACTTCTACCCCTTCTGTATGAAAAACCCATTCTTTTATTACTCAAAAAATCTACCTCACTTTTGACCAAATTCCAACTACATTTAACTTGTTCCATAATCTGATCAGACAGTACAGAAAAAGTAGAAACAAAATAAATACAATCACTAATGTTCCTATTTGTCCTAATATTTTTAGTAATACCTTTTTTCTCATTTTTCCTTACCTTTTTCATTACACGTGGATATGTATCACGAATTTTAAGCTACTGGTGTGTAATTTTTCTACTGGATTGGATTCACTTTTGTTGTGAAGCAAACATACAGAGGATATTGAATGAAATTTATGGAAGGGATACTATGCTGGACCCTGTTTTTTATTTTCTTATGGTCCAAGTGAAATGGTCTTACCTAGTTATGATTAGAATTAGCTGGCATGGATAATGCTGCTGGCTAAAAAAGTTGAGATGGTACTCTAGAAAACAAAAGATGAAGTAGGTACTGAAGACTGAGAAGCTTAACTACAAAACTTGAATTAGGTGAAGCAAGAACTGACTAAAGACAAGGGTATCTGACCAAGTGCTTATCTTGGTTCAAACAGTTGTGCGGATCCATCATACTAGTCGCACTGTATAGCGGCACTCTGTACAACATTAATGCAACATGTTGATCTCTTGAACTAATAATGTTCTTAGCTGTTTGTAATGCTCTCTCTCCTGTACCATTTTACTAAGCGTAGTGAATACCTGACACTCTGTAGACAAACCCAAACTGTTCAGTGAAATCTTGGAATCAACTGATAAAAATCAGTTTCACTGTCAGTGATTCTCATACTGCTGCTGTGGAACAGACTTCCCATCCACCTAAAACAAAGTTCATCCCTGTTCATTTTCAAGCAGAATTTAGATCTATGGATGGGAAACAAAGCATTGACCCCAGGACTGTACCCTGTACTATTAATGGACAGATGCATCTCCTAAATGCTTTATCCCATGCATTGGTCCCCTCAAATTATCTACAGTATATTCCGACTTATTATCTTTACGGGTAATATGTAATTATCAGCTATGGGCTGGGTAAGGCCATTCTATAACCAAATGGGATATGTTATTTTAAGTACAAAAAGACAAACTGGCTAGGCTTAAAATGGCCCACAAGGGCAGCTAGCCTAGTACTTACCAGTGAGCCTATGAACCTATGATTAGCTCTACAGGTATCCACAAGACTGACAACATTGTTTAAACTGAAGAAAAACTGCCACCAACTTCCCAGAGCAGCAGAGTCCAACAAAAATAAAATCAAATAATCCAAAAGCACTGACAGACCCAAGGAAGGCACGACTCTCCAGGTTAAAAAACAATTTATTGTAGGTCATAAGCACATTTTCAACGACTGTTGCTTCATCAGATAGAAAAACATATTAAACCAAAGCTGTTTTTTAAAACAAAGAAATGAAACAGTATTATGTCACATGACCACAAAATTTAATGAAACACAGCTAAAATATATACCATTTAAACAGCTCATAAAAACATGTACACATAAATACACCATGAAAACTATATACAATTTTTTTTATAAAACTTCCTATAAGCAGGTAAAAATACTGATTAGCTAACAAGAAAACAAACATATATAATTGCAGATACAAAGGCAAATACTCTCATCTGGCTAGTGGTCATGACTTCAGTTTGGGTTTAGTGGGTACAAACTCATTCAATCCATGCCCAACTCCCCAAGTCTGATAATCCATTTAGCTTCCATCTGTTAAGTTTGATTCCTTATATCTCCACCCCTTATAGTCTCAAAGACTCTACCAATAACAAGAAATTTAAATGTATGCCTAGAATCAGTGGCCAGTACATGTTTTGACAGCTAGCCCTGAATGAGTGTTGGATATGTTGGTGGCACCAACTAGAAAACCTTTCCCATTTATTAATATATGGTTTTCTAGTAGCAGGTTTTCTTGCCTCCATTAGTACCTGATGCTCATCCTCCATACCTCTCAACCTGGAAACATCAAAAATCTGGACAAGGCCCATGAAAAATAGGTACAACAAATCTGTATGCTGATTAACATATCATTTGCATACACAATTATGTAACCCTGCCCACTCTGATGGAATTGTGGGATACCAACTTTCAAACTGAAGAACAGACAACCAAAATATGGCACCAGAGTCCCCCTGCAGCCATTCCAATGTCCCATTACCTGTCTATTTGCCACATTTACCATAAAACACTAATGTGCATACTGCTTTACTTCTACAATGATTATTTGGATTTTATTTTTACATTTTATATCACAATGCACAAACACTAATAGACATCTGCTAAATAAAGCAATACTGTCTCACAATGAAAACAGACTTAGCATTAAAACTTCCCTGCCCTTGAAACTCACATTCATTGAAACAGCATTGAAACCCACTCCACATCCAAAGAAAATGCATTTGGCCAGTGGTGGATAAAGATTACGTTTTGGCTGTACTAGTTTAAAAATATTTTTCTTATAATGCAGCACATAACAAAATTCTGATTTTCTGTTCCTGAATTTGGGCTAATGATATTTTATGCTCTTTCCACTGAGGCACAAACGTGAGAAAACATCATGCACAAGGGCATTTTCCAGCATTCCAAAGAAAACACATTTTCCACTGCAGACAGCGGAGAAGCAAGAGTGGTGGGTAGGGACTTTAGGCTCTTGTTACCTGTACCCAAGGTACAGGGTTTGAAACATACACACATACTTATCTTCTTAATTAAATGCAAATGTATTACCTTAGGTTGAATTAAATTTTTTTCTTGTGTTTACATTAAGCAGTGGCACAGACAGACGCCATTATTTAAGGTGATAACATTTTGCAGGTTTACAAAAAATACTGCAAGTGCTTCCAAGTTTTTACCTTTCCTCCCCATTTCTGGCTAAGCATCCCTTCCATGAAGGTTAATGATGTGTACATAAATGGAATAATTTGTTGCTGCATATTGCTCACTAAAGGCATACTTTAAGGAGATGCTTAAAGTAGAAAATTTGACCTTACACCAAAAGCAGAGATAATGAACTTATACAACTAATAACATTGTATAAATTATAAGAGAAACCTTTAGCAGTGACCTTGCAATAATGGAGGTGCTATACATGCAGCTGCTTGTTTTCATTCATGTTCCCACTTATTTAGCTGTCTATTAGACTAACATGATGTCTGTAGTTTAAACAGATTATTATGCATGTATTTAATATAACATACTTTAACATAATAGTAACTGCTTACACCAGATAATAATCCATGCAAAATTAAGGCTGGTTGTTTATAGTATGGCTTGCAAATATAAAATGGTGCCATTTATGCATTAAATGCAGGTTTGAATGAGTGTTGTAAAGCTATTTTGATTTGGACTATTAAAATAATTTCTCAGTCTAGTGAAGGGCTGGTTCATCTAAAGCTCTACAGGCAGTTATTTGTTTGTGCATTAATTACTTGGCAGAGTTTATTGATAATGTTTCATTAACAGCTCCCCCCTCCCAAATAAATTGCCCTTATCATATGTCCATGTTGTCAGTGTTGAAAAAAGCAGTTTCTGGAGCTGAAGACCCCCTGGAACTGAAAAGCTGTGGTGGGTCTCCTATTGCCTGCTGCTGCTTTGTGTAATTGGGTCTTATTGCAAACCAAGACAAGTCCATGTCGAACAAACTTGAATTATTTGAGATACATTTATGACTTTATGAGTTTGATTTCCTGAATGAAAGTCAGCAGTGGGGTGAAATCCCACAGCCATTGTAACTTGTAATAAATAAAAAACACTTTGTCTTTCATAATAGGTCGAAAATGACAATTACATAATGTTTTAAGTAGCAGCACAAGACCTAAATATAAAAATATTTTATGCATAAACATCGTTAATTAAACATTATGGGCTGTTTACTTAGTTGCTTCCTGTATTCAAGGTACAGGGTTAATTATTTCCATTTTCATTTGTCTACGAGTGACTCTGAACAAGTCACTTAAGTAGACCCTGCTCCTGAAAAGGGGCATTTATAGCTTAACAAATGCCTAAAACAAACAAACAAACAAATACAGTTTGACACTGAAATTACTTTATGTGGTACCTTCCATGTTACAAGTGGCAAAACAGAGTTGAATTCTCACGAGCTGCTCCTCCTCCCAAAACAGACATACATGGTTTAGGCACATTTGTGCCCTTTATGGCATTATTCGGGCTCCTAAATGTGTTCTTGGGTCCATGGCTGATTCTGAGGAGGTGCTCGTATCACAATATGTTCAGTCCTTTCTATTTATTTTGCATTTATTAACCGGGTAAGTGAGTGGTTTGTAAGCCGTTTTAGCTGTCACCAGGACCACAACAGCCAATCAATCATCCACCACTTTTTTTAGCTGTATTGCAGAATCTCGAATGTCAGAATGCCAAGGAAACAAAAGAAGGAAACTAATCCCTGAAATACAGAGAGGTGAAAAATCAAATTCCAATCCTTTTGCACCCCCCCAACTTATACATGCCAACATCAGGGTTGTGCTAACCCAAGGAGGAAGGGGGAATCTCTCATGGAAAAGCATAACTGCCATAACTCACTAAAATAAAATCCCATCAGTGGTGATATATTATGGAAAACGGATCGACATTGTGTTCCTTTGCATTTCTTGTTTTGGGCAATTTCATCACAGCAGTGTGTCAATGTACTTGTTTTTTGAATGTGGGAGGAAATCAGAATAAACTTTGCATAGACAGAAGGAGAACATGCAAACTCCACATCACACAGGCACTGGACGGAAGATACATTTGAACTCTGGAGCTCTGACTGCGAGAACATAGACTACGCCACCTTGTTGCTGTGTTTATAAGGTAAATTAAAAGTATTGGGACACCTGCTTAATGTCATTTTGATGAAATTTGGTGTTAAATCTAATGGCTTATGTAGGGAAACATGCACAACTAATTTAATTAGGCAGGCAAATCATCTCATCATAAAAAAACTAACTCTGCAGTCCAAGCTTTGCTCCTTCATTCTCATCATAAAAACTAAATACCTCTGTAGTCCATTAATTTGTTGCGGCTTCCCAGAACCATCATTCCTGCTAACAGCCTCTCCGCGGCTTTTTCCATTCCCGAAAGGTTTGCAGCTGCCCATTAACAGCTAAGGAACCCTTGTTCCATTCCCTCACAGCCGGAAATGCACAAACGTTATTGAGCTCAATTCCGACAGGCTGGCAGGGTGTTTCACGGAGCTGACATCATCACGCACATGATGACATCAGTTCAAAAAGCCGGAAAAAAAACCCCAGGAAATTCAAAAATTAAGGGGTGGCACACGGGAATCATGGCACCCCATTATTTGGACTCCAAAACACGGTAAAAACTGAGTAATTCGGAATGGTTGGGAGGTATGTCGTCCTCAGAAAATAGGTGCCTAAAAAGAATTAAGACCCTGTCATCCAGGCAGTCAGTTGAAGATGATTGATATTGGGGAGTATCATACAACACTGTTCTTGCATGAGTAGATCATAGGAAGTTACTAGGCTATTGGCCCTGAGGCCCTTATAAGCTTAGCCAAGAGTTTAGCCCATGTTTAAACAAGTCAGCACCCAAAGCCCTATCCAGCAGGGACACAGGTGGAATCCCAGGGATGTATTTTCTGTTTCCCATCCAGTTAACCAGGTTACACTTGAAAAGGGATTATGAGGTACTCTGTCTGACATGTAGAGGGACTGAGGGAGTCTATTCCACAGATGGGGGAGTCTCTGGGACACAAATCTCTCCCCCCAACAAGTCATACTGATGTCATAGACCAAGTTGAGGTTGCATGTGCGGTTTACTCGAGTGCAGCTTAACTTACGGATATGCAGCTGTCCCATCAAGAGGGGTCTGAGATTGCTTTGTATGCCAGACAGAGGTCACATCTGAGGAGTTTGTATGAAACTGAGAAGAGGGACAGGGCTTTTAGCCTATCTGTGTAGGGTAGATGTTTGACAGCCTGGATTCTTCTGGTGAGGAACCTCTGTGGTGTCTCCAGCTGCTGCATGTGTTTTGCGAGGTACATGCCGAAGGGGGCATATTACTCAATAATTGGCTTTATAAGGGAAGAATACAGGGATGTTATGACACATTATGTGAGGAAGCTTGTGGTAATTGCCCCTGTCCCAAAAAGGGAGAACTATGGTTGCCAAGGCCAGAAGGAAGCCACCACATGATCTTGGGGGATTCCTTCTGAATCTTCAGAAGTACCCTGGATATTAGTGGAAAGGGTGGAGATGCATACATAAACATTCCTATCCAAAGAAAAGAAAAGGCATCTGTCTTCCATGCCTTGCATGGAGTCCTGGAACTGAATTTTTTTCCAGTTGATTGTTCAGGCAGGTGGCAAATAGTTCTATTTGAGGAATTCCCCACAGATAGGTCAAATCTTGGAAGCCCCCCAGACCTACTTTCCATTCCTGAGGGTCTGCCCTGGTCCTGTTCAGTTTGTCTGCTACCCAACTGCCTGTACAGTGAGACTGTACTGTGAAGCTACATACCAAACTTACATGGATAAGCTGCAAAGAGGGTATAACCTGATTCCTGCTTGCTTGTTCATGTACCACATCACTGCAGTATTTTCTGTAACCACTTGAAGAGGTCCTGGGGAACAAAGATGGTTCAGAGAACTGAGTGCCTTGATCAGGGGAAGCATCTACTTGACATTTATATGCTTGCACTATCCTTGGTGACCCATACCCCCTGCACTTTTATCACTCCTGAAACTGCTCCCCAGGCAAGTCTGAAGCATCTGTGGTGACTGACTTCTTTGGGGCAGAGAGGGAGAAGGGGGAACCTTCATTTAAGGATACCTGCTGTCTCTATCATTAGATTTCTCTTCTGACAAACCCCAGTACCGGTATCTGAAAAGATAAAAGGTGTTGGGACTCAACAGATTTCAGATGCCACTCTATCCTTCTCATGAAGAGTCTTGTCAGGAATACCATGTGAATCATAAATGCCATGAGACCCAAAATCCTGATGTGCTCCTTCACAGTGACAAGTCAGAGGAAAACCTTAAAAATAGATTTAAATAAAGATCAATTTTTTTCCTGTGAAAGGAAATCTCTTTGAACTGAGGCATCTAGTTGATATCCCAGGAGCACAATCCTGTGTAAGGGAATCAAGAAAGAAAGAATTTTAAATGTTCTCTTGGAATCCCAGCTTGCGTAAAATATCTCTCACCCAAGAGAGAAATTCCTGACATTTTGAAAAAGACTTGGCAAAGATAAGCAAGTCATCTAAATATGGAAAAATGTGGATACCTTGTAACTTACAATGATCTATAACTGAAGCTAGATACTTTGTTAACACTCTTGGTGCAGTGGATAGTCCAAAGGATAAGGCAGAGAAAGTATAGTTGTGTACACTTACCATAAATGTAGATGTTCGAGTGTATTCACTGTTGCAGTCATTACATTTGGTTAATCCTGTGAAAGGTTGCCCTCAGTCGGCCTGAATTCCAAAGTCCTGGGTCCTGCATCAGCTGCTGTCACCCCATCCCTGACATCAGGTCGTCAGGGGTATAAAAGAAGCGGCCGACGCCATTTTTTTTAGTTTTTCTTGCCCCAAATGTCAGGTGCCCCCTAAAAGGGTAGCCAAAATTTATATATATATAAAAATACATGCACCAATATAAACTTTACCTGCATCTACAAGCAAATGCACCACAGAGGTTGTATAAATCAGAGAAGGTAGGATAGGTTCCATCAGAAGAAAGGGGGATGGTGGGTGGGTAACCTGGACTGAGACAGTGAATACACTCGAACATCTACATTTATGGTAAGTGTACACAACTGTACTATGTTCTTCATGTTTCACTGTTGCAGTCATTACATTTGGGTAGAATCCCAAAGCTATGGTTGGGAGGCTGGAGCTAAACAGCATTAGGAGTGGCTATGAGTCCCTGCAGAACTGCAGTGGCAAAGCCTGCCCAGGATTTAGAATAGAGTGGCAGATGATAGTGCTTTGTAAAGGTGTGCACTGAACTCCAAGTAGCGGCCTCTAAAATGTCCTTGGTTGGTACTCCCCTGAGAAAGGCTGCTGAAGTGGCTGCAGCTCTGGTTGAATGTGGCCTAATGCCCTTAGGCACTGGCTTTCCATGGTGTAAATAGCAGAAATGAATGCAGTGGCCTATCCACTTTGAAATAATTTGCTTTGAGATAGCCTTTCCTTGTGATTCTGCAGCATATGCCACTAGTAATTGCTCTGTCTTTCTGAAAACTTTGGTTCTGTCCAAGTAGAATCTAAGCTGTATGTGTACGTCCAAAGAATGCAGAATTTTTTCCCCCTTGTTCTGTAGATTTGGATAAAAAGTTGGCAGATGAATAGTTTGGTTTTAGAGCCACACTGGACACCACCTTAGGCATAACTGTTGGGTTTGTCATCAGAGAGACCCGGTCTGGATAAAAAAATGATAAAAGTTCCACAGCCATGAGTGCCAGTAGCTCTGAAACTCATCTTGCAGAAGTTATTGCTAGGAGCAGAGCTGTCTTCCAAGATAAAAAATTTATATCAGCAGTAGCAGCTGGCTCAAAAGGAGGCAGGGTGAGTTTTTCCAAGACATAGTTGAGGTCCCATGCAGGCATTGGTGATTTCCTTGGAGGCCTTAAATTTTTGGCTCCTCTGAGGTACTGTTTTAAAAAGGGATGAGAAAAGATCAGTGGCTCTGTATTGTAATGAGCTGAAATGGCAGAGGCATGAATTTTAATAGATGAAAAAGATAGGCCTTTGTCCAGCATCTCAGTTAAGTATTGCAAAATCTGAGGAATATTTGGCACAGCTGCATCAGTTCCTTGTGCCTGGTTCCAAGCACTGAATCTCTTCCATTTTGCAGCATAAGATTTTCTAGTATTAGGCCTTTTGGCTTCCAAAATGACATCCATCACTGCTTTACTGAGAGGTGAGTTTTGTATGACTACATTATCCGCCATGCTGCCAAGTTTAAAGTCCTGAGTTGGCTGTGCAGGATCTTATTGTTTTGCTGGGAGAGTAGTTGAGGTATTTGAGGTACGGTCCAAGGTGGGTATTGAGACAAGTTCCTTAGGACTGGATACCAGTACTGGCGGGGCCAGTCTGGGGCAATCAGTATCATCTTTGGCTTCTCCTGTCTGACCTTTAGGAGTACCTTGGGGAGGAGAGGCAGTGGGAGAAAGGCATACACTGATAGGTTTTTCCAGCTGAAAGACAGGGTGTCCACTTTCCATGCTTGTCTGTGATAAGTTCTTGTGCAGAATCTTTTTAGTTGGTAGTTGTGAGGGGAGGCAATAGATCTATGTCCGGGCATACTCATTTCCTTGTTATCATGCTGAAGACTTGTGGATCCAGCTGCCACTCGTGGAGATACATGAGGTTTCTGCTTAGTTCGTCTGCCAGAGTATTTTCCCTTCCTGGCAGGAATTGTGCCTGCAGATGTACTTGGTAAGTCAATGCTGTGTCCCACAAAGTCATGGCTAGTCTGCAAATGGAGTAAGAATGTGTGCCCCCTTGCTTGTTTATATACCACATGACCGTGGTGTTGTCTGTCTTCATCAGTAGTTGTCCAGGATGAAGTAGGTCCTTGAAGGCTGTTAGGGCATTTTGAACAGCTAGCATCTATTTTGTTCAAAATGTTTTTTTAATGGATGTCTGAGGGGATGAAGTTGTATTTAAATGGGAAGTGTGGGTTGTTTTAGCCATCTGATGAAGTTGAAGATGAAAACGTTTTTTTGTGTGTGCTATGCATTAATGTGGATTGCTTTCTTTATTTCATTAAACGGAGTTTGTGCTTCCAACTGAGTTTGTGGTGATACATTCTTGGTTACTGGCTTTACTAGTATCATCGATCCTTTGTTTGGTTACTAGTTTTTTTTTTGGATCTTACCTTGTTGGACATGGCATCGGAATCGAGCCAAAAGGGCTTTGAAACTGGTGAGCTTTGGAAGCTCACAGGACAATTGACGCAGCTGGTGGGACTATTGACTCCGGTGAGCCAATCCATGGCAACGCTGCTATCATCAATTCCGGGACTACACAACCAGGAAGTGGCCAAGACGCACCAGGCTCGTGGAAGTATGGTCGCTGGCGTTTCTCAGCATGAGCGAGAGTATTCTGTACCAGATAATGGAGGTTTGGATAGTTTAGACGGTTTTCCACGCACTACCTTTGTCAACGACAGAGAGGATTTACCACCAGAGGGTACCAGAGCAAGGAATAACCGACTGGATTCAGGGACAGAGCAGATTATCGGAACTGTTCCTACAGGTACTGGTAGACATTTTAGTGACATTCTTAACATCAAATTTGAATTTGGAAGGAAACTTTCAAATTCTGTGTGCAACAGAAGTTTTTCCAACATGTTAAACGACTTGGACTACTACTTACACAAATACAAGATGTTGGACATGGACAACTCTTATTTAAAGTATTGTTTGGATTTAAAAATTGTGCCAAAAGGACTGAGAGTTTGCAAGTACCCAAACAATGTTGTTGAGGGTACGGACTTTCATTTTAATTTACTGAAAGCATTTGATCAGTGTGGCTTTGACATCATGCGAGCTATTATAAAAAACAATGTGGGTGAGATGGAGAAATTGCATGAGAAAATAGAAAGGGTGAACAAGGGTATTACTAGTGATTTGTTGTTCAAAGTGGAGGAAGAAAAAATTAAATATCAAAAATTACTTAGAAATATAGAATTTAAATGTACTGAAGTGCAGAATAGGAAGGTGGGGAAAATTGAGAGGGACACTAAAGAATATAAAAACAAAACGCAATACCCCAGGCCTAAAAGTTGGGCTAATCAAGGAAAGTCTCGTTGGGGTAGAGAACTTTATGATGTGGTGACACATGACGAAGTGTTTGTACATGAAAATGAGCAGGAATGTCCTGAATTTCCTCCACTCAGGAGATCTGAAAGATTGATGGAAAAAGAACCTGTAGTGTATAATACAAAAAACTACAGGGGCAGGGGTTGGGGACATCAGGAGAGGAAGGAAAAGAGATGGAATTAATTGAGCTTATTACGCAGGAGGGTAACAAATGGTCTTACAAAGATTTTAACATTTTTAACTATTCTGATATTGTTGTGGATAGGACACTTTTTGATTTATTTTCCAAGGGGTTTGGGTTTATACCTAGACAGAGAACTAATATGTTTAAATTATTAGTGGATGTGAAAATGTTTTTGAGAAAGAAAAACTTGGAAATATTTTTTAATGGAAAAGGAACTACTTTTAACCAACACAGTTTGGCATGTAGCAGTACTTTTAATCCACCTCTACACCCCCAATTGAGGAACTTTGAGTTAAAGGTAGAAAAAGAACTAAGGTGTGGTTTGAAACACAATTTTGTGTATCCAAATTTGACAACAAATGAAAATCAGGCCTTAAAAGATTTGAGTAATAATGGTAACTTAAGAGTAATGAAACCAGACAAAGGTGTGGGGGGGTTGTCCTTATGGATCACATTCACTATGAGGGCAAAATGATGGAATTATTGAATGACACTAACAAATATTCTAGAATTTCCTTGAATGAAATCAACATAGCATATAGGAAAATTCAGGTTGCCTTAAATGATTTATTAATGGATGGACTAATTGACATTAAAACCTACCACTATTTAAATGTTGAGAAGCCTAAGGTTCCTTCTATTTTTGGGATCCCAAAAGTACATAAGGACATCAACGACCCTCCCTTGCGAGCTATAGTGTCCGCAAATGGGTCAATAACAGCACCTTTAGCAAAGTTTGTTGATGTGAAAGTGAAAGGGTTAGTCTTGAACAATGTTAACATTTTAAAGGATTCCTGGGATTTTTTGAAGAAATTACAACCTAATTTGCATGATGATGAACTGGCTTTTGGGACCTTGGATGTAGTTGATTTGTTTACCAGTATACCACACGATGTTGGTATGGAATGGTTTGAGGAGATGTTGACTGGATACAAGGAAATTACCCAAAATGAGTTTAGGACAATTTTGGTATTAATGGAATTGGTGTTAAAAAATAATTTTATCTTTTTTCAAGGAGAATATTTTAAGCAAGAAAAAGGAGTGGCCATGGGGGCACACTGTGCCCCTACTTATGCTAATATAGTTATGGCCTATTGGGAAAATGAATACTTGTTAAAGTCCCCTTATAAATGTTATTGGACACTATATGGAAGGTTTTTAGATGACCTATTTTTTTATGGAGAGGGAATCTAAATAACTTTGATGAATTTGTTGAATACCTTAAAGGTACAAGTGAATTTTTTGATTTCACCTACAAATTCAATGATCATGAGTTAACTTATTTAGATGTAAATATTGAGAAAAACAATGGAAATTTTGTATCCAGGATTCATAGAAAGGAAACCTTCTCAAACTCGTATCTGCATTTTGCTAGTGCCCATCCGCTACATCAGCAGAAGGGGGTAATGAAAGGGCAACTTGTTAGAATGTGTAGGATGACCTCAAATAATAAAACTTTTACAGGCGAAGTGATGAAATTGAAAGAGTTATTTTTAAATAGAGGGTATCCCGGTGAATTGTTTGATAAAATATTGAAAGAAGTATGGGAAGAAAGGAAGGGTAGATTTGCCCCTATTTTGGGGAAAATATCTCCCCAAAAAGGGAAAGATGAAAAGCCGAGTACTGGGTTAGGCAAAGAGTTTAACTCAGGGTTTGTCACCACCTACGATGGTCAGTCTGGTGTTGTGAGAAGGATAATAGATAGGGATTGGGATAATTTTTCTAAGGGTTCGGATTTGAAATATATTTTTGGCAAACCTTTAACACACATTTACCGTAGGGGGAGTACTATAAAAAAATTTTTAGAAAGGGGCTCCAATAAATTTAAGGAAGGTAAGTCCACTAGGGTGAAGAAAAGGTTGTACAAATGTGGTAGGTGTAATTATTGTGCCTACCTTAAAACTGGTGATTCCTTTTATTTGGAAGCTAGGAGAAGAAAAGTATTGTTACACACCTATGTTAATTGTGACACCAAGGGGATTATATATTTAGTTACCTGTAAGGAATGTGAATCCTTTTACGTAGGTAAATCTGAGAGAAAATTAAAACAGAGAATTTACGAACATCTTTATGATATTAGGAACAAATGTGAAAACAATGCATTGTATAAACATAGTTTGACATGCAAAACAAAAGGATTTCAGTTTTTTGTACTTGAGGTAGTTCCCTTGGATCCGAGGGGTGGCATGTGGGAGACCCTGGTTGAGTACAGAGAACTATACTGGCAGCTAATTTTGGAAGCTAATAGATCTCCAGGCCTAAATGATATGATTTCCTTAGCGCCAGTATTGAAATTAAGATCTGCCAAACTGTAATTGTCTTTTAACATACATACTTTTGAACAATACTTATGACACAAGAGGGAGCCCAAGGTCATTTTTATTATTTTATGTTTTGGATCAAAATTTAATAGTGGTTTTTAAATGTTTTTTAATACTTAGATATTTATGTGAAGTGTAGAATATTTATGGGAAATGCAATGTATTGTTTCAATATTGGTGAAACTCATGTATTTTAGTGTTTTATACACACATACACACATATTTATTTTTTTAGAAGAGCATTTGGTACCTATTAATTACTTCTGTTTTTTTATTGGATGTCTGAGGGGACGAAGTTGTATTTAAATGGGAAGTGTGGGTTGTTTTAGCCATCTGATGAAGTTGAAGACGAAAACGTTTTTTGTGTGTGCTATGCGTTAATGTGGATTGCTTTCTTTATTTCATTAAACAGAGTTTGTGCTTCCAACTGGGTTTGTGATGATACATTCTTGATCACATTGCAAAGTATGCTTTCCAACTTGTTCAGCTGCTTACAATAAATCCTGCATTTCTTTGTTTTCAGCACATTCTGAATTTGTTAACATTTTCTGTTTAAGCAGTGACATAAGATATTGCTGATATTTAAGCATATGAAATTGGCAATATAAAGCTCTTACAGCCAAGGTAGCAGAAGTATAAATCTTTTTACCCCATCTGTCCAGGGCCCTAGAATCCCTATCAGAGGGGATAGGGTTTTTTCCAGTGGAAGCCCTGACCCCTTTGGGACCCTGAGAGATGGTTTCTGGGACAGCAGCAGGGTTTTTATAAAGAAATTTATGAGAGTCAGGCACCCTGTAGTATCTGTCTGGCTTAACAGGGACTGGTGGTAAAGTGTCTGGAGACAGACTGGACTCTGAAAATACATCATCTACAATGTCTAAAACAGGTGGGATAGCAAGGGGTCTGTGCTGAGGCAATAAAAGGAAGTCTCTGAGCCTTTTCTTAGATTCTGAATAATTTTGGCTCTCCCAGTGGAAATGCTCCCTCATAGTATGCAGTGTCTCCCCAAAAGAATAATCCTCAGGAGGAGAGGCTGAAGGGATAGATTCTTCAGCATCAGAATCCTCATAGGGAGGAATAGAATATTCCTGTTCAGAGGAGGAATCAGAGGAAATGGAAACTTGGTCTGAACATTCATATTCTGTCTCTTGCCTAGGCCTCTTATCAGGAGGGGGATTGGAACCCCTGATCAAAGTAATTATGTCTTCGGCCATTTTAAGCATCTGTTTTTTTAGGCATGGTGGCCTGTCCAGGAGAACGCTGTACTTGTTTCTTTGTCTTTAAAGATGCTTTAGTCTTTACCTTTGTAGCTGAAGTAGGTTTCACATATAACTGCGTAGGCCTGAAAACACCCTCAGAAGCCGATGCCTGCTCAGCGGCTCTAGACCGATCTGAGGGAATAGTTTCCAAGAGTCCAATACCTTGAGTTTCCAGCGGCCTAATTGGCTCCATGTGGGAGTCAGAAGCGGCCTGTGGCTCTGAGGTAGTGAGAGTCAGGGGTTGCGAAAGCGCCTCACTGAGAACCGGCGAACCGGCGACAGGCCCAGCGGAAGCCTCATCATCGGTTTTGGATCGCGGATGCCTGTCCTTTTCTTTTTCTTTGCGCTTTTTATAAACTCCAGTAGTCGGCTGCACCGATGGCATTATATAATTAAATCTTCTGCCAAAGTAATGGAATGCAAAATCGTACCGACGCTTAATAGTGCGTTTGTTGAATCTAGCACAAAACCGACAACTAACAACGTTGTGGTCAGGGCCTAAGCAAGCAATACAGTAAGAATGAAAGTCCTTATGAGGTATTTGCTTCCCACAACAAATACAATTATTAACTTTTTCTGACATTGGTCTGGAGCAAGAAAAAAGTTTCCCCCATGGGGTACTTAGCTTTAATGAAGACTTCGGATCTGAAATTCGAATTTGAAATCTCAGGAGTCGGCCGACCGGCACTTGCGAACTGCTTTTGCTTCGAGCACCGTGCGGCAAGAAAGACTGAGGAAAATGGCATCAGCTGCATCTTTTATACCCCTGGAGCACTGATGTCAGGGAAGAGGCGAGAGCAACCGACGTCGGACCTAGACTGTGGAATTCAGGCCGACTGAGGGTAGCCTGCGAGCAGGCTAACCCAATGGTAATGACTGCAACAGTGAAACACGAAGAACATCAGGCGGAAACAAATTAGTCTGATCTGTAGGATGAGGGAAGACCCCCTCCCCCCACTGCCATCTGTAACAGTGATGAATAATTTTCAGAACCCATTTGTTTGAAACAATCTGTTGCCAAAGAAAAAAATGGAGAGTCAGACATTCTAGAAGAGAATGAGGGCCATGGTGGGTGAGGGTCACAAGGTCTCTTGAACAATCATTCAGACTTGTTGGAATTCCCTTGGTTTTGTGAGGTTGGAGACTTCTTTTTGGAACTTCCTTGCCACTTCCTCTTAAACATCTGTTTACCTGAATTCTGTTGAGACTGTTTATTCTGTTTTTTTTTTTTTTTGCCAAAAGTGGAGAAGGAGAAAGAAAATCTATTTAACAATTTGGAAAAGGAGAAATGCAAAATCTTAAAGATTCCCTGGATCAGCTTGCCCCTTTCATCACACTTTTTGATCACTAACACTAACACTAAATCTCTACCCAAGGGAGAATTTAAAGTCTCATTTTAACATCATCTGAAAGGTTCTGAGAATGCAGCCAAACAGACCACCTTTAAGCCATACCAGTGGCCATAGCCCTGGAAGAAGTATCAGTAGTCATATGCACACTTCAAACAATGAGTAATGACTTGTGCAATAGAAGAAACTAAGTTATTTAAAGCAAAATTGTTATTCACAAGAAGAAACTGTAGATAAAACATTACTCATATTTTCACAATATGTCAAAATAAACTTTAACATATGAGCCTGAGAATTTAAAATTCTGAAATTCAGAGTTGCACAAGTATACACTTTTTTCTCCATACCTATAAATAATTTTCCCATCCTTATTAAAAAGACGAGGACTGGAATTAAGTGAATGTTTGTCAGCTGAGGAGCTAACTAAGGCTATAGCTGCTGGGTCAGGTTTTGGAATAGTCTATAAAAATTTACAAACCTGATTAACTTTATACATCCTATCTGCCTTTTTTAGGAAAGCTGGATAACTATCAGGAAAATTGCAGGCAGTAAGGCATACATCATCTGAAGGAGATAGGACAGGAGAAATGGGTGCAGGTACTGGAAAATCCTTCTGTAACAACTGATTACAGTTTTCTACCACTGAAAACACTGGGACATTCTAGCAACAGTCTCAGAGAAAGAGAACCCCCTATAAGGATAATCAGAAAGAGAGGTCTCCTCTGAGTCTAAATCACAAATCTGAGGATAAAACCCTGAATCTGTCTCTGCATCTTCCTGTTCAGATTCAGAATCTCAAATCTCTTCAGGAAAGAAGGCATCCATCTTTCTTTTACTGGAAACTACAGTACAAGAAGGATCAATAGTCTGAAACAAAACCTGAGCCAGTCCCAGTAAACTACTCCTATTCAATGACATTTGAGTAGGAGTAGATACTTGCTTGAATTTCTGTTTCTTTTGACAGGAACAATGGGGCCAACTGTGTTACTAATGGTAGATGCTGCTTCCTCATGGATAGGCACAGCTTTCTGACACAAGAAGGATACCTTCCCTGTTCTCTTTCCCAGGACTGAGAAGAGTAGTTTCCCTTGCCCACTGAGTGGACCCCAAGAGCTGCAGATGATGTAGCTAACCCATGGTTCATAGTGACTGTAGGTGCTACATCAGAGGGATCTGTGGTAAAAGATGAGTGGTCTGAAGTACAACAGATAGCCACAGTAAAGTCACTACCTGTAGCTGAGGCAAATTGCTAGCCTGCTGTGGTGGAAAAAGCTGTTTGCTTAAAACTTTCTTATTGTGTCTGGAAGCAGGAAAGACCATGATATTGACAATCTGTTCCATGATCAAGCTGAAAACAGTGCCTCTATCCTGGGGAAAACAAGCAACAATGCCAATGAAACTACTAGTACACAAAAGTTACTTTTTGTGACAGAAGAAATATTGTAAAAACACTTTCAAACACTATGGCAGTCCCACAGCCGTAAAATGACAGTCGATCCTCAAAAACCTCTGTAAAGTGTACACTTTGATGTCAGTAAAGCTATGAAGAGTTTCACATCCAGACTTGCCTTTTAGTCAGCTCAGCTTGAGCTGCTTAAAATTTTGGGTGCATGGAAGGTGCCCTGAAGCTTTGGAAGCTGGCTGGCTGTTATATCCTTGACAGCATATAACCCATATCGCTAAGGCTATTGCAACAGTGATCATTATGAAGAACATCAAACTTATGCATGCCAAGTATTTGCCAGAGTTCCATATTAGTGATAGGACTCTGCAACTCGGCTACAGCTTTGACTTGCATCTGGCTTGATTCTATCACCACTGATACAATATACAAAATACTGAATTTCAGTGTTGCCAAAGGAAAGCTTCTCTTTATTATTATTACCAACCTTGTGTTCATTAATCCTATAGCTGTTTTATATCCTTGGCTGTATAACTGTTTTCTTGATGTAAATTACTGTATAAACAACTTACTGCAATGCCTTATCTCTTTATATGGTTGTAAACCTCAGGCTGACCACGCAAATGGACCAGTTTGATCAGCGCTCATCCTGATCACCAAATGTATATATGCATAAAAAAAATAAATTAAGTTTGAGCCATGATTTTTCAACAGTCTGAAGTACAATTTCCTGTCTCTCATTGTACATCTGCTTATTAGGCCCAAATCCTAGAACATCATCTGTTATGACCACAGCATCCTTAAGAAAGCTACTCATTTTACTCTGTAAAGTTTTGGGTGCAAAAGTGATCCCATTTGGTAATCTTCTGAAAAGCAATCTTCCACTAGAAAGATAACTGCTTGGATCTAGGAATATTTCCCAAAACCAATAAAAAGAGATCCTGCAGAAAATGTGCGAGGGACCAGGGACACACAATGCAAAGACATACTCAGTCTGAAATCTTCAGGTCTGTATGGGACTGGCAGGATCATAAAGGTCTCATGCTCCCTACCAGCAAAGTCCTTCACAACCTTCTTCAGTCTGATTAAAAAGTGCACTCAAGTAAGACTTGATATTTGCTAAAATTTCAGTGTTGTATCTGCAAGATATTCTGATGATTAAATGGAAGAAATTTTCCAAACTAAGCCTTAAGGGGAAGGACAGTGTATGTACTTATATACAAATCTTCATCCGGTATTGTTGCTACAGTTATGATATTACTGTTACTCATGATGGACTGTCTATTATTTTTATCTTTTATGCATGCCCTTGGGAAAAAGATCTCTGTATGTCCAAAACTTCCTTCAAAATTGGTGACACAACTCATTTTTTTCCTTCTAAATCAATGTTGGGGCTCACTTACTAATGAGAGGAGAAAAAATTTGTATGTCAAAGTTTTCAAGATTACATGTAAGGAGAACCTCTGTAAACCTGCTAAATGTATTAAGTGCAGCATTATACGACTTTATGCATTCTCCTAATTAATCACATCTAATTTTCTTCAGTTTACCCTTTGTGCAACCTAAATATCCCATGAATCTTATTACTATATATATATATATATATATATACATATATATATATATATATATATATATATATATATATATATATGCATCCCCGATCTTTCACCATCCCATCTTCTAATGATTTAATTAACCTGCTTAACATTTCCATTACCTTTTCTATTTTTCTTCACTATATCAAGTCTTTCACTGGCTTGGGATGATTACTTCTATTTCTATTGCGAAAATATCATCATCAAACATTTGCATACTGTGTAGTAACTCTCTTGCTTAATGTCTTGTTCTCCTCTTTGAAATGAATACCAATCACTTTACTTGCAAAAGTTCTGCGAATTCATCCACATAAGGATTCCATCAAAACTAAATGTAATGAATCAACCAGGAATTTTAAATGCTACAAAATAAGTCACATGATAAAAATCACAGGAAAAAAAAGCCACAATGAAAACAAACCATTAAAATAGAAGAATTCTAAAAGTAGGTTTTAGAATGTACAATAACAATAACAAACAATTGAAAGCAATGGACCAGATCTTATTGATGACATCATAGCATAATGATTTACTTTCCAATATATGAAGATTTAGCAGCAGGTTTGATTACAGAAACATAAAGAAAATATTCTTAGTACATAACGAAACATGTATAACATTAAACTTGCTTACCAATAAAGGTGGTTAATCAGGGATTGTAGTGTCAGTTTATTGACTTTGGGAAGCTTGTTTAACAAGTTCTGGTACTGCTGGACCTGCTGGTTTTCATCATTGATGGCTAACAGAAAAAAAAGTACTCATTTGATGCCATGTTTTAACACAAAGACAAGTGAAAATTTCAGAATCAAAATTGAGATTTTTACATTATCAACTACTGCATAATAATACTGTTGCATGGCATGGCTAGCCTTTAAGGTAATAATGGAGTACTAAATAAAGATGGGAAATAATACCCCACTTCATGTCATATTCATCTTTAACACTGTTACATGTTTGTTGTGTACCCTTCTCAGAGGATTGCAAAAATGTTGCTGTAGCTGGATTGTAAACTACTGCAGGATAATGATGGAGGTGAAAAAGCAAAATACCTAATCTGTCCCAGTTCATCAATAATTGACTGATTTATTATGTAGCCCTGCCACGAGCTAATTACTAATACCTGACCTTGACCTTGACTGTCTGTCATGAAGTTTACTAATCATGAGTTTGTGAACTCAGATAGCTCACCACTGGAGAAAACTACAGTAGTATGAAATTAAATGAAATATAACGAGCTTTAGTTGAATCTAGAAAATAATCCAGATTAGTTCTATAGCACTGTGTAATAACGCCAGCACAAATGAAATCTAGTACACATTTGGGATAGTCTGAAGGTTCTTATTAACATGGAGCACTAGTATAATACTTTGTATCGTCAACTAAAAGTATAAACACTTAATGAGGTTAAAGTCTGAAAGGAATAAGATAAAGTTAAGTAACAGACATTGTTAAACCAACTGAAGTGTTTGCAAGTACTTTTATGTCTCCTTATCATTACCTGAAAGCTACTCTAACATTAAGTTTCTGTTTAAAAGAAGGACGTAAATAATAACTAACAAAAAATTATTTTGGTAAATTGACAGACTTGGTCTGTATATACTGTGCATAAAAACCCTAGAGCGCTGCATGTGTGAACCACTAATAATAAGGGACAACATACCAAACACGGTACAAGGATGGAGAAGCTAAGCATTTTTCTCATACTTTGATACATATATACAAATTCTACCAAAGTCATTTCCTAGCTGTAACCCAGTCTTCTACACAGAATCTGTGGCCCCTCACAAGTTGACTCCCTAACTACTCTTAAAAGGAACTCTATCAACCTTCCTGTAACAAAGTATGCTATAAATCAGGTTTCAAAAGTGTTTTAACATCTCTGTTTCTAATTCAAACTATAAGAGAGCACGCTACCTGGAAAGGCAGATGTCCAATTCCCCTGCCTAGTGAACCCCTTTAGGCCCCCATTAGTACATTTCTGAGAAGGCCCTGCCTCTTTACTTCAGCTTATCTAGGTCCCTTGCCATTTTTGCTAACTAGCATTAATCCCTACAGTTTCATGTACTGCCTCTAACAACTTTATACCGCCACTAAGCTTGCCTCTAACAACTTTATACCACCACTAAGCTTTTAACTTCTGTACTTGCTGGCTCTCAATCGGAGTTTATTTTGTAAGTAAGCTTTATTTGCTCTTGCTATTTCTCAGCATATTACCTGCTCACTGGCTCCTCCCCAGTAATTTTACATAGCATGGGAAATTTTTCTCACAGAACAGCACACTGAGAACCATGTTAACCCTCTCCTTTTGCCATCGCTATGCTCGGGCTCACTCCAATACCCTACCCTACCACCCATTCCCACCCACCCCTGAATACTCTAGCTTTATAGTCCAACCCCCGTAAGGACCTTCCCCACACTCCAGTTATCTAATACTCATAAGTTCCTGCCTCAGACACAAACTCCTCCCTGCTACACAGCCTTCCTAACCATAACAATTTCAAAGCCCAATTACAATCTCACCTATCAGCCAAATGGGAATGCCCATGCCACACGCCAACAGAATCCCCTCTCCACCCACTCTCTTTCTACCCAGCTCCATAAAAGTCTCACTGCTGCCAGGGACTGATTATGTTTCATGCTATTCTAATGTACCTTACCTCCATAACTTTTCTTCTGTACTTTCTCCATGCATTATGATCCACCTAAACTAAAAGGACTAGTAGCTTTATGTCAACTCACAAATAGCTCTCTTGTCACAAATGTACTCTCTTGATGTGATCAGTTTTGCCTACCATTATGAGCTAGTTACCTTGTATTTAAAAGTTTAACTCCTAGAGCTCATTACATACTGTATTTATTTTTATTATTTTATTTTACATTTGTTTACCGGGCTAGTCCAACTGGATACATGTCCATTTTCAGTGGAGGCCCGAGGAGAAAAGCTCCACTACAATACTACTAACGAGATTAAAAATTTTAGCAAAATATCAAAAATTCAAGATATTAGATTATACAAGAAATATGCAAAAAAATACACATAACTGTAAGCCTATGTTCTACTACAATAGTTCTAAACAGGTAAAAATATACAGAAAAAAACATAGAATTGTAACTCTCCAACAGGATGTGAAGTCAATTGAATACAGAATAGTATAGTACTGGAGAATATAGGAGTTATGAACATTGTTTACTCTAAAAGCAATTTCATTAGAGGTTGAGAAATTAAGATATATGTCATTTAGTAGAGGGAGTATCAGAATCAAGTGTGGTGATGAAAATCTAGTAGTCTAGATTTATTAAGTAAGAAGGAATGTTAATGAATCAAATAAATGAGAATAAAGAAAATGAAGATTAAGATGATTAGTCAGGCTTATTGATGAAGATGATTAGTCAGGGTTATTACACGAGCAGAGCCAGTGGTTGGATAGGAAGAGTTTTAGGTTAGTTTTAAATAGTGGGAGTGATGTTAGGGTTGTGAGGTGTTGAGGTAGTTGATTCCAAATTTTTCCAGTATTCCAAAATTTTCTAGTATTTTCTAGTATTACACACTCTGAAATGTCTTTAAATTGTTCTGCACAAATCTTTGTTTTTTTTCCTTTGTAACTTGCAATACGTAACTTCAAAAATGTACAAATAGGTTCATAGGTTCATACTAGGCTATCTGCCCTAGGGCATTTATAAGCCTGGCCAGAGTGTGTGTGGCTTTCACCACCCCTTAGGATGAGAATACTATACCCATTAGTTTGCTGTGCCTCTGTCCAGCAGTGACACAGAGATGATTCCCAGGGTAAACCTATGATCTCCCATCCACTCGTCAAGATTTCTCTTGAACAGAGTCAGTGAGGGGCTCTGCCTCACATGGACTGGGATTCTGTTCCATAGTGTAGGGAGTCTCTGGGTGATGAATCTGTCCCTCCAGCACGTCCTATTTATATCCGTGTTGAGGTTTAAGTCTCTTGCTCTCGTGGCTCTGGTGGATTTGGATTTTTTGAGGTGGAGCATGTCCATTAATTCCGAGTTGGACATGGCCTTGTATGTCAGGCACAGATCACCTCTGAGCAGACGGTATGCGACTGAATAGAGCTGGAGTTTCTTCAGTTGGGCAGCGTATGACATATGTTTGAGCCCCTTTATCCTTTTGGTGAGGAACTTTTGGGGTCTTTCCAACTGCTGCAGGTGTCGGGTAAGGTACATTCCAAATGAAGAGTACAGGGGTACAATGACCTCTCCTGATCTGGATGTGAATCCCTTCATGATCAGGTGGGCAATGTAGAAGGTCTTCCTAACCACTTTGGCAATGCCAATTGCCCAATTGCCACTTTGGCAATCTTTTTTTTTTTTATTGTAACATGCAATTTGTAATTTTAAAATGCAACTTTAATAGGTTGGAGCTTTTCTTCCTGGAGCTCCTTTTGGCCCAGTGGACTTCCCCTGTCATCAAACCTAAATAAATAAATAAAATAAATAAACATACTAAATGCCCTACCTCCCATTAAGAAAATTAGAATCAGATCTAATTCTGCTCCCTGGCTCTCTAAAGATACCCTTTCCACTATGAAACTTAGAGACAGCACCTGGAAACAATGGACTAAGTCAAAATCTTTTCTTCACCTCCTTAAATACAAATAACTAAGAAATCTTGCTAAAAAACATACTATCTATGACAAAATAAAATTCTATCAAGAAGCCCTCAGTTTTCTACCCCAAAACAATTTTGGCACACTATGAACAATA
The DNA here is from genome assembly GCF_019279795.1 of Protopterus annectens. NCBI lineage: Eukaryota > Metazoa > Chordata > Ceratodontiformes > Protopteridae > Protopterus > Protopterus annectens. The sequence continues at coordinate 350,687,263 of NC_056736.1, read as the reverse complement.
TACTCCATCCAGGAAAACCTTCACCTTCCCTAATAAAATGCCACTTGAAACCGCCACTCTACTAAATAATTACTTCATAGACTCTGTCAGTAAACTAACTCCCCCCAGACAACAACCAAAAACAACCCACAACCCCTCTCCACCACCTGCCTAAAGTCAGCCTTCTCCCTGAAACCTGTTTCCACTGCCTATATAAACTACCTTTTGCAGAAACTTAAACTATGCTCTCCCTACTTCGACAACTTACTCCCCCAATTTCTCAGACTTGCAGCCATTTCTATAGCATATCCTATCTCAGTCCTTATCAACCATTCTATCAAAGACTCCTCAATCCCTGAAGTTTGGAAATCCTTCTATAAAATTCCACTTCGCAAAGGAGGTAACTCCACCAACTCTTCCACTTACTGACTTGACAGCCATCCTTTCTCCACTCTCAAAAATTCTAAAGAAATGCATTCATAGACAACTTCTCACCTATCTACTTCAGGAAAACCTCCTTATCCCCTCTCAACATGGATTTAGACCTCACCACAGCACATCCACAGCCCCTCTGTCTTTCGCCCAGACTATAGCAAAGGCAAGAGATAACAATAAACTGGTGTCATGTCTCTTCCTTGACCTCTCCAAAGCTTTTGACACCGTCTCCCACCCAAAGCTCCCGTCTGAACTAACTGAATTAAACCTATCCACTTCCACCATTCTCTGGTTCTCTAGTTATCTTAACAACAGACAACAATCTGTTAGATGGCAGGCTTCCTATTCATCCTTCGTATCTAGCCAAACAGGTGTCCCCCAAGGATCCATTCTAGGCCCCTTCTCTTTAATATTTTTACTAAAAATCTTCACTCCACCTGCAGCTCCTCATCACTAATCTAATATGCTAACGATTCTACTCTTATTACCCTCTCCGATAACCCTACTGATCTTCACTCCCTCACACAGACTTCCTTTAATATCATCGAACACTGGTTACTCGATAACCAGCTCGTACTTAAAACAAAGAAAACTAAAATTCTTCTTTTCCTTCCACAGTCTACATCCTACCATAAAGCTTCCTTCAGTCTCTCTTCCCTAGATAACACCATCATTCATGGTGACTCCTTTTCTAAACTTCTAGGAATTACAGCTGATGACTAACTGAAATTTGACCATCATATTCAACAATCCTTCAAAAAGACCAATCAAAAACTAGGTTTATTGTAGCGACACAAACAATTCTTATCTACCACCTCAAGGACCTCACTTGCCCAAGCCTATCTCCTCCCCTGCCTACTCTACGCTTTGCCTATTTTTACACATATCCAAGCAAACCTTTTAACCAAACATGGATAAACTTACAACCAGATATCCAAGTTTTCCTGTAATCTCCCTTACAAATCCCATAACTGCCTCACCCTTAAACAACTACAGTGGCTCAGATTCCCTCAACTACTCCAACATTCACAGCTACAGATGGCACATTCTCTATTTTACAAACCTACAGGGTTTCCCTCCCTGTCCACCCTCCTATCCCTTTACAAACCTGCATGACCTTTCCGCAGTGCTGACCAATTGCTACTTAACACCTACAGACCTAACAAAACTATTGGCAGATTATTTTATAAATGCTCCATATCTCAAACTTGGAACAAACTCCAAACTAACATGATCTATTCAGTCTTCATTCCTTTTCAAAAAGAATTGAAAAACTACCTTGATAACTCTCCACCCTGTATCTTTCACCACCTTACCTAACCTTTCCCCCCATTTGTCAAACTACAACAATTTTCTCCCTACTTTTACGTAACTTTATAATCACTAGTCCTAAGGACCTTTAGCAACACCGCTGAACATTTTTATACTTAATCTCTTCTTTTGCCTCACTCTAGGTACTTTATGTTCCCATCCCTCTCTGTCTTTTAGGTTGATAGGTTCATAGGTAGATACTAGGCTATCTGTGCAACGGCATTTATAAGCCCAGCCAGAGTGTGTCATCTTTTGCCGCCCCATTGATTAATTAACTGAGCCTCTGTCAAGAAAAGCCAATGAGGTGATCCCAGGGGTGTATTTTCTGTTACCCAGCTACTCGTCAAGGTTTCTCTTGAAGAGTGTTAGTGAGGGGATCTAATTTTGTTCCAAAGCATGGGGAGTCTCTGTGACAGGAATATGTCATTCCAGCATGTTCTATTTATTGTTGTGGTGAGGGTTAGCTCACTAGAATGAGTGGCTTGCAGTAACTTGGATTTTTTTAGTGGAGCATGTTGGAGTTGGACACGGCTGTGTAAGTCAGGCAGAGATCACCTTTGAGTAAGCGATATGCCACTGAGTACAGCAGGAGTTTTTCCAGTCGGGCTGCATAGGACATATGTTTGAGGCCAGTAATACTCTTGTTGAGGTACTTTTGCGGTCATTCCAGCTGTTGGAAGTGTTTTGTGAGGTACATACCAAATGGGGCATTGTACTCTATGATGGGTCTGAGTGACAAGTAGAGAGGCACTATAACCTCTTTATTTCTAGATGCGAACCCCTTAAGTAATTAGATGGGCTACATAGAAGGATTTCCTAACTACTATGGCAATATGATTGTCAGAGGAGAGATTACTATCTACCTGGGTCCCCAGATCTCTTATCCCCTCTTCTGTATTAAGGGGGCTGCCACCTATGTGGTAATTCGTGGGTGTTTTGTTTTTCCCAAACGGGATGACTACGCATTTTTTGGCATTTAGCTTTCATAACTCATTTTCTTGTCACTACCTTTACACTCCTCCACACTCCTTCCCTCCCCTCTATTTTAACTCTTCTATTTAGTACTTCTTATTCCTCTCTACCTGCTTGGGCTAGGCTTTCATGTTGCTTTTAGGTCTTACCTGTTTTCTGTTAATCTCTTTCATTCCTTATGCACCATTAGTAAATCCTCAATTTTGTTTCCAATTTCTACCTCTATTAGTTCCTAGCTGCACTTTTGCTGAATGTTATACTCTATTAATTTCCACTAAGGCATAAATATTTTATTCCTATGTATTTTCATATTCATTTTACTTGTAATGTAACTTTGTTACAGTTATTGTTATTTTATCATTTGTTTTGGAGCTTTTCTCCTCGGGTGTCCACTGAAAATGAGCCCCCAGCCCAGTGGACTAACCCGGTTAACAAAAGACAAATACATAATAAATAAATATGCAGAACTTCAACCACTTTATTCACAAGTGGAAGAGTTTCTTAAAGCACTGGCACAAACTAATTGTGATTTACAACAGGAGCAAACTGCTCTACAAAATATCTAAACTACCTTAAAACAAACAAGATTAGAAATGGCAAAGGCCCAGAAGTAACAAAATGAAGCTCTAACCCAACAAAGTGCCATGCTCCAGACCTGCAAACATGTAGCAAACATGTAGCACTGTAATATTCACTCAGTCTGGAACAGGTAACCTCCAGAAAACTGCAACAACTGATGAAGCTAGAGCCTTCCTGCTAAATGTCTTGTGATAGTGACCAGCAACTGAGTGGGTCAGGCAAGTGGTACGTCTCAACAATGGATCTCAGACTGTGTACCTCACCTCCCAAGTGAATTCATCAGACACTATACACTACTAAACATTGAAGTCCTAGCTCAGATCACGCTGAACTTTACTATTAGAACTCAGCATTTACACAAACAGACTAGTTTAATAGAAAACCAGTATGACCCTATTTGCACAGTATATCTGGCTAAGAATTGGTAACAGCCTGAGTAGCTTATGCTGCTGATTTAGTTGTAATGGAATCTTGTTTACAGAGATAACCTAATACAGTTAAAACATGGGTAAGCCTGACTGATATCACAACTGCAAATGACTTACTGACTTTGCCTGAAGTATGCCAGAAGAATATTTTACATTTCATGAGCTGTACTCAAAAACTACATGCATACATACTGTGCACACATTTATGACTTGTTGGTAATTTGTTTTTATTTTTTTAGAACACTGTTCTCTCACTTTGTTAATTTAATTCTAGTCTTTATTTACAGAAAATTACAACAAGCTTTACCAAATGCAAAATGCTTCCTCAGACCAACGCTTAAATTAAAACACAGTTTAAATAACCAACCAGTCCTTTTAAATACATTTAAAGCAACTTAATCAATGTGTTAATTGCTTAAATACTTGTGACCATGTGATCAACTACTTTTTAAAAACTTTTCCTAAAACATCCTTCTAATAAAAACATAAACATACTGCTGAACCTAGACTTTGCAATCGTCAGTGCAAACTTACAAAACCATATATCTACAAATATAAAAAAATATATGAAAAGATAAAAAAGTTATAAAAAGATATATTCAAAAATTCTAGACCTAAGCTGAATTAAATCTATGCATTTACATCAATCCAGGCAGGCTTAACAAAGGTAAAAAAGTTGGTTTCCATCAAAATACTACACCATTGTACCTAATATGTCTTCCAAAAAGACAAAATAAAACCATTATGTGGTGAAAGCTCTAAAAGTATTACTAATTACCCCAACCATAACCTACTCAATTCAACTAGAGCCTCTTATACCCTTTATTTGTTGGTGTCAGTGTTAATCACTTCATTATGTTCATCTATTCAGGGCTTTCTTTTTGAGAAAGCATTTTATAGATATTTGTTCATTAAGCCCAGGGTACAAATATGCTGTAGTGCGAATCTGCCACTCCAATTCCGCCTCCTCAAGCCTAAGTTGCCATGCCCTTCCCCTAATACTAGGTTCTATCTTTTGCAAGACAATAAACCTAAATCTATGCTATCAGTCTATGTTTGGGTAGTTGAAGTCACCCAATATGATGGTGTTTGGAGAGACATTTATACTCTCCAGTGTCTTCAGGAAGGCTGTGTGGGGTTCCTGAGTTTGAGAGGGTGGCCTGTAACATGCTACAAACTGTAGAGCAGTTTTGCCTATGGTTAATTGCACCTGAATGGTCTCTGATGCTTTGTGAGTTGCCACCAGCCTGGAGGTGTGGGTATCCTTGATGAATATGGATACACCCCCTCCTTTTGTGGTACGGTCCGGGTTTTGGGGCCAGAACGCATGATATGAGGTAAAACCTGATAGTGCCGGGGTGCTCTCAGGAGCCTTGAACCAGGTTTCATTCACAGCACAGACATCAATGTTCTCCATACTGAGGAGGGCTTCGAGGGCGTGCATCTTGAGATTTAGACTTCTGGCATTGAGCAGCATTACCCTTAGTTTTTTTCCATTATTATTTTCTAGGGCGGTGGGTTTAGAATTTGAGCCCCCAGGGGTGACAGGTGCAAGCCGTCCCTTGCGAAGCAGCGTGGCTTGTCAAGCATGTCATTCCAGGCAGACAGACATTGGATCCCCTTAGAATGACACCAGAAATTAAGCCAACAGGCGGTAAGCCAGCTGTTCTCCCCATGTGGAATAATACAGCTCACACCTCTGCCTGCCCCAAACCTATGTATACCAACTCCATGGTTACACAAAAGTAGGGAAAAACACAAGTTTATTAGAACTGAGATTGGATTTTAGGGAAATAACTTTGCAGTACTGGCACTCATTGAAACCATTAATATTGGACATCATTCACCAGTACAAAAAATCCAATAAACACTCGAAGGAAACTATAACGTATCTAATATTGCATGTTATGAAATGCTTTCTGCACATTTACTACCAGCACTCCTTTTTTATCATTCATTTTGCCACATCGATTGCCTATCATAATTCTGATAATTTAATGTAAACATTGGAAGAGCGTTGCACCACAGGTATTAGTATTTCATCTGAGTATTCAAAACTTGCTAAACAACCAAAATGGCAGAAAGACAGCTTCAATAACAGGCTTTTACCATGTTGAATCCATAATATATGAAATATAGAGCTTTGCTTTTGTAAAAGTCAAGTGGCGTTGTAATTCCACAGCTTTAAAATATGTGGATGTCATAAAAACAGAAAAAACGAACATAAAAGTGAAGAACCCTTCTCAAGTAAACAATGAACAAGCGCTTTCAGCTTTTTCAAGCCTTCTTCAGATTTTTTTTTTTTTGTTCTGCTGAGCGTTCTTTAGTGGAATTCACTTCTTTTTCTGGAATTCTGATCATTTTTCAGCTGTTGTAACTGATGGGAGACAATGAGTGCATACAAGTGAGTGAGTGAGTGTGTGTGTGTGTGTGTGTGTGTGTGTGTGTGTGTGTGTGTGTGTGTGTGTGTGTGTGTGTGTGTGCATGCCATACTTTCCAATCTGGAAACATCAAAAATCTGGACAAAAGCCCATGAAAAGTAGGCACACATGGCCACAAATCGGGATACTGGTTAACATAAAATTTGCATGCATAATCATGTAATCCTGTCCTCTCTAATGGAATTGTGGGATTTCTAGGATATCAACATGAAGACTAAAGTCTCTAAATAATAATAAATAATGGTAGACATTTGAATTTCAGACTTCATTCCCTCAAATAATACAACAAAACCTGTTATTCTAGCAACTATTTGAGTTTACAGGAGCAATATTTAAAATTTGTCCCTATTTTTGATCCTTTGTCCTGCCATTACTTTTGGCTTTGTCCAGATTTCTTGCTCTGGGAGATTGAGAGGTATGGCCCAAATATGAAATAAACTTGAACAGAACACTGAGCCATTTTACGCTGAAAATAAAGCATAACAAAGACAGCCTGGCAGTACACTTCACTATCACTTCAGTGTGAAAACAGAGGCAGGAGAAACGAGTAATCCAAAATGCTATTTCGATTAAGTAAACCAAAATTAGCAATGTAATTACATACACAAAAGGTATAGATTTTTGAATGATAGAGAAATGCCCCATTTGCTGGTTCAATACTCTATAAACGTGAAAAAATTGTACATTATTGATTTTTTAGAACCACATTCCTCCTTATGAAAGTGCATAACTTATTTAAGAACATCTGTATAGGCCATTAAGATATTAATTCACGTTCATCAAACTTAATGAACTTAAATGTATAAATTAAGAAAACATTTATACAGTCCTTATTCATATTATAATGTTTAAATTGAGAAACTCTGCAATAAAGGACTAAACAACCCCCAACCCCCACGCTTCCTTTCAGAGCAGTAAATAGAAGCAAATGAGTTAAAGGTAAATGCAATACCATTTTATGGAACATAACACAATATCCTGCCAAGGAATTCTTTACGCAAATACTTTATTTTCAGAAATTATAAACAATGGCTCATGTTAATCCATGCCAAGAATTAAGATCACTTTTTTAATACTGCTCATACTGACTAAAACAGGGATGTATTTACACTAATATGCACTCTCTGAAAAATAAGTAATGTCATTAAAATTGCTTTAAAGACAGCAATCCTCATAGATTCAGATCTTTTTATCAGGAACAGACAAAAATGCATGGGTAAAGTACGGGGTAGCTGACAGATGTGTCAGAGAGAAGTTTAAGAGACAATTTGAAAGATTTACTGCATAAAGAAAACCAGACCAATTGATGCACAATACTGTACCAATATGTCAATAAATAAATAAATATCAAAAACTACACAGTAACTGTATCATTTTACTTCCTCATATTTGCTATAAAAATTATATGGATTTCTTCAGATTTTTTGCTGTAAGAGGTTGAGAGCTAAGGACTGGAGTCCATTTTCATCTCAAACCTTCAGTAATCTGCTGCAAACCACTCATACGGGTGGACATTTAACAAATGTCATCTGAGGATTAGTCCTTGTCATTTAGCAACAGCAGCCAACTGACATGTTGCCCCAGTGAGTCTAACTCGAATGCAGCCTCTGGTCCCAACTACTGCTGAGAAAACACTTATAAAACTGAGATCTGAAGAAGCGTACAGCCCGTACGCGAAAGTGCTCATCCTTGTGTGTTTTTACTCATAATAAAAGAAAGTTTTGCTGCATTATCGTGGTGGTCTTCACTCTCGTTTTATCTACTTATAAAACTGTATTTGATGGTTTCTGTTTCATAAACACACCAATATGATCACTTCTGTTTGCTATATTTAGGCCAAATGTTTAATAGTCACTGATCACTGTCTCATTGCTAATCACGTCAAAGGGTCTAATTTTTACCTATCCATTCTTGTAGAAACAGTCGCATCACACAAGGCAAATTTACACGGACTATGGGAACTGAAAATTCCAGCTTTAGAATCATGACTTCATTCAAAGTAGTTTCTTTAAATTATTGTTTGGTGTCTAACATTACCCTTAGGATCACACTGCCTTAGTATATTGACTCCTTTTACGCTCCCTTCTTTTTAAAATAACAAGTGCGTAAATAATATATTTTTTTGCTAGTTTCACCACATCTAATCCTCCAGCAGTCACGCTATCATCAGATTAAATCTGCCTGTTTACACAAATTCTTTCCATCATCTTTGGCTGGTAACTATACAACACGTATTACTGCACTGTTTGACAGTTAATGGAATTAACATTGTCACTGTCTGCTCTGTAGTAGTTAGTCATGGTCCAGTAAAACAGGGACAATTTAGACAAACATTGTAATGAAAATATTTTAATACAGCTTTAGAGTACATAGATGAAATATTGTTTAACATATTTAATATAAAATAATGGATGAACTTTAGAAAGTGTTATAAGTTTTAACTGACCAAACTTTTAAACTGACTATAATCATTGCACTGACTCATGTTTTGATAACACATCTTGCATTACTTGGAAAGGCAAATCTTATATTCCTAACTTTGAACTAGTTATCAGGGACAGTATGAGTGTGTCATCGGTTTTCCAGAAAACGGTGAGAGACATTATTTTACTGGACTGCCTAATTCAAATTACTGTTCAATGCTGTGCTCTGCATTTTCTTTCTACAAATTAAGTTTGATTACAAATATGTCAAAAAATAGAGGTATATTTTTCTGCTTTCTCAAACCATCTCTGACAGCCATAAGACCTCTTTGGGGAAATGGAGTGCATCCAAGAACTGTACTGTATCTGACCCTCATAGCTATAATGATGGTGTTTCTGCCTGGAGTTCTAACAGTGAGTAGTGCATCAATAAAATTAAAAGTGAATCTGGAGTGGATGAGTCAAGATTAAGTCGTTTTTATTTTACATGACATTTCTATGCACCACTGTTAAATGGGGACCATATTGTTCTGTAAAGTTTTACTTTACTTATTTATTTAGTTTTAATACTGTCTGCAACTATCCTCAAATGGCATCAGAACTTAATTCTAGTCTTGTTAGAAATGGAAATACAAGTGATGTGGCAAAAAAAGTAAAACTACAGTGCACAGAGTTTGCCTCAGTGGCAAAGAAAATTTGAAAATTAAAAAAACAAAAATCGGGATTTGAAGGGGGCACTCAGGAATTTGGAGCATCCCATTTTTTTCTCATCAAAACTGGGAAATACCAAAGAATTTGGTATGGTTAAGAGGTATGGTGTGTGTGTGTATGTGTGTTTTCTTTGTCCAATGACTGTTTTTGAAGTAGGTATGACGATTGGGGAGAGATGGGCAAAGACTGCCAGCCAAGTCAAACAGAATTTGATACATAATTCTATCAACTGTATAAATAAATGTAAAATACAGGCTTGTGTTTTTAAATAAAAGAAAACGCTGTAAAATGTGAACTTCAAAATTGTTGCAACATTGCCATCTGCTGTAAGGAAAACCAAGCCAAGTATTTCAAATGTGTTTTTTTAAGTTGAAAAGTTCTTATGAATCTCTTTAATCTTTTACAATTTGGCTCCAGTGTCTGGATGAAGGTTTTATGCCCATTGTTTTAAGGCTAAAGTTTATGACTAGAATTTCGATGTGGAAGGTGCTTTATTGCTCTAGTTTCTGCTAGAATGTATATGTGAAATGCCTTGTATTGTTGTAAGTTTCTGAGTAGGTGTTAGATTGCTAAATAATGCAGTTTGTGGCCTGAGAACTCAGACCAGGTATTAAGATGATGCAATATGAATACTGGGAAAACCTAAGTGTCAAAAATGATGTAATTTGGGGATGGCCTTAGAGACATGTTTGTTAGTAATGTTTAAATACTATTTCTCACAAGAGACTACAAAAGCATTTTGACTTTGGACATCTAACTTATCAGCACTCTGCCTTGTGCTCACATGTAAATTTTAGCACTGTGATTTCTTGTAGGAGTAGTTAAAGCTAGTAAAGATTAATTAGGTATTTTTCTTTGAAATCAGACCTGTCCTACTGTATTATTTTAAGTTTCTGTGTGATCTCTGAACTCTTAGATATCTCTGTGGTGTAGTAGTTTTGTCTTGTGTTTTAATTATTTATTATTAATTATTTTTAAATCCTTCTACCTGTGGCTGATTTGTGTAGAGATAAGCTCTAGAGTACATTGTATATTTATAGTGGTTATTGGAATAGGCTACTCTAAAGTAAGCCTTGACTGTAAGTCATACTACCATTGGATTATAATATTGCACAGTAATAATTGGACACCCTTTTAAGGGCCTTTTAGTAGCTGATATTATTAAATGGGTGGTGGCAGTAATTACTACTGTATAGTCTGGGTAAAGGGGCACAGCTGGAGAATCTTTGTCAGCCTTTCCCAGGAGTGTCTGAAGTTATATAAATAGGTTCATAGGTTGGTACTAGGCTATCAGGGTGTTTGGTTCTATCTTAATATTTTCCAGTATGTTTAAAAAGGTGTAGTGAGAATCTTGGGGTATGGTGGGGGATCTGTAGCAAGCTACAATTTGGATTGCAGTCTTACCTAGTGTTAGTTGCACTTGGAGAATTTCAGACACATTGTGTTGGCCAACTAGCCTGGTGGTGTGAATATTCTTGGTGAATATTGACACTCCTCCACCTTTAGTGTTTCGGTCCTGGTTTGATGGCCGAAAAGTGTGGTAAGAGTTGTAGCCTGGTATTGCAGGGGTGCTCTCTGGAGCCTTGAACCAGGTCTCAGTTACTGCACAGATATCGATGTTCTCCATTTTTAGGAGTGCCTCGAGAGAGTGCATTTTGAGGTTTAGACTTCTAGCATTGAGTAGCATTACCTTCAGATTTTGCATGCTTGTACCTGTTACGGTGGTGGTTTTGTCCTTTGAAGTTTGCCTAAAAAAGGCACTATAGGGGTGGCAAGAGCCTTAGCCAGTAACCTGAATCCCAGGGGCGACAGGTGCAGACCATCTCTGGCAAAGCATCGTGGTCTGTCAATCATGTCATCCAAGGCAGACAGATACTGGATCCCCTTTGAATGACACCATAAGCTTAGCCAATTGTTGAAGTCAATCATGTTATCCTTATATTGTGGTATCATTCTGGGCGAAGGCAGGATGCTACTCAGGGCTAGGGTCATACCTGCCTGGGCCACATGATCTGAGAGCTCTTCCATGTCTCTTTTCATGTAGTCCAGGGAGGTACGTCTCAAGTCATTCACTCCAACATGGACAATGACAGAGTCATATTTGTACTTGTTGTGGAGTGACTTGAGTGCATGCATTATGTGGCGAATCCTGGCACCTGACAGGCAGCTGACTGTAATTTTCTCCTTATTCAACCTGGTGAGAGGGACATCAGTGTGCCGGACTATAAAGTCACCTATGACTAAAGTGTTAGGTGCATTGTCTTGCCTTAGGGGCTGTTGCTGGGTGGCACACTGGTGTTGTGAACTATGTGACACATTGGTTGTGATTGGTGTTTGTTTGCGTTTCAGCTTCAGAGGTCTTTGTTGCTTGGGCAGGTTACAGTTAAGGGCCTCTGCATATGTGGATTTAATGTTGCTATATGTGGGTGTTGGTGGTGCGGGTTTAGAAGGGCTATGTGTTGCTTGAGGTGTAGTGTGGGTGTTAACCTTCTCCTCTTGACTGTTTAGCACAATCTTGGGTGGAGAGAGCTTTGCTTCCATTTTGGCTATGTAAGTGCATCTCTCACAGGTTGTAGTGTTGGGTGGTAGGAGGAGAGGGTTGTCTGTGTACATGAGGCAATTGCTGCATTGCCCCAGTATGCCCAGATTCACCAGGTGGACAGGAGAAATCACCAAAGCTGACCCTTGGACATGCCTGGTTTGGGGCTTTTTTTCCTTTGTAAAGTACAGGAGCTGTTTCCTTAGCAAGGTACTTTGCAATTATAGGCTGTTTAGTGCCTACTATTAATTTCTCCTTATTAACAAGGAGAGTTCAGTGTTTGTATGAGTTTAAGGCTTCCTAGTGCTTTCCAGCAGGTATTAGAGAAAGTGCTAGTCACAGGGATGCTTAAAGGTAAGATTGAAAAGAATGCACTCTGCAGTGTGCACTACAGAAGTTAGATGTGAAAGTAGGTAACTTGAGTTTTACCTATTTAAAAAGTTAAGGTTTAGTGGAGAGTTATTATTTTTAAAACAGCAAGATGGATTGAAAGGGGTGGTCACTTTTGTAATTTGGTACTATGAAATACTGTAGGATGGCCAATAAATTTAAATAATTGAAGGGGTGGGATTTCAAAATGATGATTTTGTGATTACTCACATAAGCCAGTGAAAGTAGAGAGAAATGAGATATATGGTCAGATTAACATAAGAGGCGGGCAACTAGAAAGACAGTGGTATTTAACAAGACAACTTAAATGGGTGGGAGGGCGGGAAAAAATTCTGCCTGACTCAGAACAGAGAGAGCCGTGGTCTCTTTTGAAGTTTTAATATGCTGTTAAAACAGAATGCAAGCAAAACACAAGGTAAAGAAAACAAACTACAGTATTCAAATTATAGAAAGGCAATACAGTAATACAAAAAATATAAGCAAACTAACCTTTCCTTCACAGCAAAGTGTAGCAGAGTCTGGATGAGCCTTTCTGGTAAAGCACTTATCTCAAAGTGTGTGTGTGTTGTGTCAGCTACTTGGCAGGGACACAAAGCAATGGTTGGACAGAGAGGGTACTGGAGGTTCTAGCTTGCCCAATTAGGCTGAGACCTGGACCCTATAGCTGTGCCAGTGGGGAGTCTTATTGGGGATCTGGTGAGCAAGGGAGCAGCCAGCCCCAGATTGACTGTGATCGCTGTGTGCACGTAAGGGAAATTGTACTTTACTGTGTATATTAGTTATCCTTTCCTCTTCTATGAGGTAACCTCCCTGGTGTTAGTGTTGAGGATTGAGGCTCCTTGATTGCAGGGCCAGGGCACAGTTGTCACAGTAGGCCATCATGATTTTGGATTAAATGTGGTGCTATTTGCAGAGTGTTAAGGTAGTCCTTAAAAATCACAACAAAAGAGTATGAATTATACTGTTCTAATGCCTCAGCAAAAACTCTTCAATGGAATTGAAACTTACTAGTTAAAACACACTTAAATAAAAGCCAAGCTATAACAAAGGCAATCAACCAACTATCCTGTTCAAATTAACTTCCTGATTTAACCCTTTAGGTTTCAAAGTACTACGTTTACCTTTATAGCCTGTCTCTTCATACACTAACTGCATTTTAAAATCCATTCCATGTCCATCTTTAATATATACATGTTCTAAAATGCTAGTTTTAAGTTGGTTAGCATCTTTAGGTAGCAGGTTTTCAAAACTGCATGCTGTTCAGTGTTCTTGTAATCTATCCCAAAGCTTCCTTTTAGTTTCTTCAGTTTAACGCAAAATTCAGGATCACCAGACACCATACATACACTTTCTTTACCATAATTAAACCTACCACTACATTTACATTTAACTTTATTAATAACATAAATCTTGTTTTGTATATGTGAAAACACTAGAATGATCACATTTAAATATACCCAAAGCAGAGCTATAGCTAGGTCAATTGGTGTCCTCATGAATAGACCAAACTGCCAATGATCACTCCCCTTTGCAGGTTCCTCCCATGGCAGATTCCCTCTCACCCTATCTTAGTTACAGTACAACCCAAAGACTGAGATACTTATTGATTAAAATGTGTATTACTTTGGTTAAAATTAACATGTTCCAAAAGATCATATAAATTGTGTTCTCTTTTTTGAGATAATAGATCTCAGAACTAAAGATGAATAAAAATAAACATGCAATAAAGTCTCCCAACCGTACTGTATGTAAGAAACTAATATGTCAGTAATAACACAAAATTCAGTAAAAAAGGATTGCTTTTCTGCCTGTTGTTTATCAATATAAAAATCATGATCATCACAATACATTTATTAAATGTCCCTAAAAAATGTTCTCTTACCTTTTTAACTCTTATCCAATAGGCATTTTCTAGTAGATATCATGTGGACATGTGAGTAATATCTACTGCTTTACTTAAGAAGCCAGACCACTGACTACAGGCTCTTTTTGTCATTAGGTATTACCTGTAAGATAAAATTCTCCTGATATGTTCTGGTTGACAACTAGTACCAAGTAAACAAGTCCAATTAATAAAAGGTTTTCTCTATGGCCTACATGAGTCTCTGCTGCCATCACCCTTCTTGGTTTTCTTACATCATCAAGGGGGTTAATGATTGCCACAAGGGTAGAATTACGGAAAGAGGCGTCATCATTGTCTAGTAATTGTAACATAAATGTGGACAATCTGTATAATGAACTCTTCAAAATTCTCTGCTGATTTCAGTCATGAACTGTATGCATATCAGTTCACCTGACATGTTATTAATGGTTGTAACGACTTAAAAGTATAGATGGCAAATATGAAACCTTGTTTGATCATCAGACTGCAAATATCTGGCTATGATCACTGCCTGAATCTCATAAGGTTCTTACAACACAGATGTGGGTTGATGTAGATGCTGATATTCAGTTTACTGCTGATTCTTTTCTGGTTGGTATGTGAATGCATGTAGTGAGGGTGATTACTTGAACTAATCCATACAGTTTTAGATGACAATATAAGTCTAGATGTTACTCCAACAAACTGTCACCTCCTAGCTTTAGCAGTTCTGTAATGATACTGTTGGATAATCACGAGACCTTTTCTACTGATATAAATATATTCTTAGGAGGATATGTGTATGGATAAATTATTACCGACACTGTATTTTTGAATTGCAGCACTTGTACAGTATCTAGAGAATAAATTAAGGTATCTCTGAAGAAGACCGTGGTATCCCTTTCTGCTTCTTTACTCGTTCTCTGACGCTTGATGAGGTTACAGTTAGATGAGAACAATTCTCAATGTAGCACATACAGCCCAAGTCATATTCTAGTTACTGGTAGTATGCCAGAAGACTATTAATGCATAAGACTTGTAGCTCTGCAATTTTATTACAGATTCTCTAACATCTGGACTGAATTATGGACTGAATTTCATACGGACTGAATTATTGAAGACTTTATTTGTCCACATACAAGAGATGGGATTTCTGATGAAGTGATTTTGTGTTACTGGGCTTGAATTTTGTTGAATACCTCTAAACAGGCTTTGGGGTGTTAGAAATGACAAAAAAATAATATAGAATCTTTATCATTAATTGACTCATAGCTCATTAATTACTTTAATCCTTGCAAAACAGAATAACTCATCAAGTCAGCAGCATAGTGTTCCTTTAATTAGCAAACAAAAAATTTAACTATGTCCTAAATCAAAATTAGTTTTAGTAGAAGTACAGTACTTCTATCTCTTCTGCAAAATATTTGAACCTCCTTTTCCAAGGTCAAGAGATGTGATAACCCCATTCAAGAACATAGATTTATTGGCTTTTGGGTTTGGTTATTATATTTTATATTTTTGATGATTAAACTTAAAAAACACATTAACAATGTTCCCTGAAAAAGAATGTCTGTTAAATAATTCAGTCATGGCTCCACAGCAGGAAGGCCTTGTCACACTAAAATGACCCTATTCTACTTCTGAGTTGTCAGAGAGTTGGACAGAATTGACTATGAGGGACACGGTACATCTGTATTTCAGCAAAGCCTTTGACTTGGTGTCACATTGTAAGTATCTTACAATGAGTGTGCAGCAGACAATAGATGGATAGGGAAGCAGTTACAGAATATATTTCAAAAGGTAGTTCTCAATATTAGCTGTTAGTGGACCAGAAAGAGACAAGAGGTACTCTGCAAGGATTGTTCCTGTTTTCTATGCATTAGTTTCAGATCTCACATACAGCATGGGAACCTGGATCAATCAATTTGCAAATAAATCCAAGACTCAGGGATTGGTTATAGATGAGGAATAAAACAGGGACCTTTGGAAAACTAAAATGTGGTTTAAGAGACAGCAACTTTGTTTCCTCTCTTCCAGCTACATGGTGCTGCATCTTAGGAATGAAACTGATGGTCAAAATACAAAACTGGAGGATTCTGGATGAAAACCCAGAACAGACTGGCAACACCATCTAAACCATCAAGCATAAATGAGAAAGGGTAACACAAAAGGCAAATCAGGTACTAGGGAGTATTTCTAGGGGAGCCAAATCCAGCAATAGGAAGGTAACAACACTAGCTGTTATAATACTTACAAATAGGCATTTGTAAAACCACAGTTCACATACCACATACAATTCTAGGGAGAAGAAGGTGGCAAGACTACTTTACCAAAAACTTCCAAGGCCACGGTCTGATGTTGTGTCCAGTTCTATGGAAAACAGGGTAATGACATTACTTTTTGTCCAGCACCTCTAAGGATACAGTTGGTATAATGCATGCATTTCTGGAGGTGTCAAGGGGAAAAGGAACTTGCAAACTTGGACAGAGTACAGAGAAAGTCAAGAAAGATGGTGAGCGGGGATGAAAATATAAAAAACGAGGAGAACTAAAACAGCTCAAACTCTTATTGCTTGTAAAAAGGAAGGGGATATCATATTTGCATGCAAGATACTGACAGGGGAATTAGGGGTAGACAATACAAAAAAGGATAGGGTAGAGAGAAGGTCAAATGAATTCAGTTTAGACTGGATAGCAGAAAGCACTTTTTTAGAGAAAGTCTGGTTAACAATCATATCCAGGTTTATATAAACCAGCTGGAGGTTGTTCTAAGGGTGGAATGGAAGGGGATGCAGTTGTCTTGCATTCAGTCCAAGAAGCAGTCAGACTAGCTACAATAAACACCTCCTTCTGCCAGCCAGTAAACATTACATTGTGTCACAAAAAGAACAGCTACTATCAAACAAAAACAATACTGTTTTTCCTGTAAATCATTAGTTGAACAACTATGTTCCCCTGAATAAGCACTATTAGTGCATATTCTTTTCTCCATGACAACATCTATGCTTTCTGAAATGTTTGATATATGTTGTGCTGACCTATATGAGTTTTAATGTGTCCAGAAGAAATACTTACAAACATACCTCCCATCTGTCCAGATCTTCGTAGAATGTCCACATTTTTGCCTCAAAATTTCAGTCTGTTTCTCATAAAATGTGAAGTTTTCTGGCAAATCACTGGGATGATGTGAGGAGTGAAATCACTAAATAATGGCATACATTTTATTTTCAGATTTCTTATTCTCTAGAAAATGCATTTTAAAGCAAACCCTGTTATTCTAGCTACTGAGTTTATAAGAGGAATATTTAAAATCTGGCCCTATTTCTTGGGTCTTTGTCCCCCCCACCAGGTAAGGCTTTGTGGGCAGACACTAGGGCACTGATAACAGCGTAGGTAAAGGACAAGACAAAGAAGGAGATATTCCATGATGAGAGACAAAAATACAAAGAAGGTTATCTTAACCCATAAAACATTGTTTCCAAACTTCAGAACCTTAGTAAAGACCTACATGGCCTGATAGGTGGCTAAAGAGAATAGTGAAATAAGGCAGATGGAGGGGCATCACAAAAGAAATGTTGAGTAGGAAAGGCCAGTTTCCGCCTATGTCCAAAACTCTGAAATCCAAAACTAGAAAGAGCTCCCATAAAAGTAATTTACAAAAAATATATGTCAAGCAAAAAATGTCAGATCCCACTAAGGTCCTAAAGCCACACCCAAAAACTTAGAAAAGGTTCCCATAAAAACTGGTTATTTTTATGGAAGTCTATGTTATTTTAATTTAAAAATGTTGCTATTTCCCTTATTGTCCTTTTTAGTTACATATTCCACTCCCTTTTGTAAATAACTTAGCACCTCAAAAACTAACTTTAATATAATTTTCGTATTTGCTAAAATAATTTGTCTCATTTCCTTATTTCACGTCACAATCTGTAATTAATTCAAACAATTTAAGTTTTACCACATAATTTTCTCACAGTTCATATATGGTAAGAGATTAAAGGAACAGAAATGTAATGACCGGTTACATACAACACAGAAATACAATTATACAGGGAAGACCACAGTCTCAGAATTTAAGTGTCTGAGCTGGCACTCATTTGAATGGGTTATACATTTTTTGAAATGATACGAGTCATAATCAACCTTGTGCAACTGAAAAAATACAATACTGATGAAATTGGTCTCTCGAGCAATTCAAAAGTGTAGAGATGTATTTGGACTTTAGTGTACTTGGAAAATGTAGTTGTAAAGCACATGCATAATTATAAAAAGCTAGTTTGTGCAAGTGTGCCTGCTGGATGTTTTGCTACTCTTATCAAGGGAAATGATGTAAACATCTTTGAATTAAATAAATTAGTGAAAAGGTTGGTGGCACCAGAATTCCTCAATGTTATCATGTCTATCAACACGGCTACTGCGAGTCATCATCTGTTTACACAAAAATACTGAATGTGCCAGAAGTCAAGGCCACTATGTACCCATATGAGCCAATTCTTTCTATTTTGAGTCATTTATTACATTTTTAACTACACACAGAATCTAGTTCACCATCACAATTGAGTCAGAACACATTCCAGCACTTAGTGGGTGTAAACAATGAAATGAACTCTGGAAAGGGTGCCAGCCCATTATGAAATGCATGCATACTTTAAGCTCCTTGGGTAACTGTGTGGGAGAATCTGTACTTCTCAGCAACATCATCATCTCATGTCAAATTACCCATGACCTTAGCTTGGAGTTCCTAGAATTCCAAACCAGCCTTAACACATCCAACTATTACTTTATCGCTAGCTACAGATCCACATCAGTGTCTCCCCAAAGATCATGAAAATTACCGTAATACTATTCAGGGGTTAAACATCATACTAAATACCTCCATGTAGGTGACTTCAATTACCCAAACATTGACTGTTACACTTGCATCTCTAAAACTGGACATATTCCCAAATGTTGTTAATAGCATTGCACTGAAGTAAATTGGAAAACTACCCATTAGACTCTTTAGTATGCTTAACATGGTCGTACCAAACTAGCCTCCCATTTGTATACTACCTTTCTCCCACTCTTCTTAAATTTGAAGAGAAATGACTCTTCTTCTCTATCAGGCCTAGCAGAGCCATCCCACCACCAAATAAGACCATTTTTAGGGATTTCTCTAGGGCAAACCTACTTCAGATTGTAGAAGACCTATGCAAAATTCCCAACTATCAAACCGCTCAACCTCTGAGCACAAGCAATCTTGACAAAACTAGAAATAAGAGAGGGGAAGAGGCCCAAAAATAGGGACATATTTTAAATATTGCTCCTATAAACTTAGGTGCCAGAATCACAGGTTTTTAATTTTGTATTTTCTGAAGGATGTGAAGTCTTATTCTCAAATGTCTGTCATTATTTAGTGACGTCAATCGTCAATGACTTGCCAGAAAACCACAAATTTTATGAAGAGCAGACCAAAAATATCAGACAAAAATCTGGACGTTCTGTGAAATCTGGACAGTTGGGAGGTATGCCAACAATGTCCCTTAAATGGACTCAGATGAGAAGGTTTCTATGGGTCTATATTAATTCACTGAAGATTCAGTTCAGCAAAACTTTCATTACTGAACCTTAACCATTGAACGTTCATTTCAGCAAATATTCATATCTGCAAAAAAGTTATGTAGGGAAAGGAAGCAGTTGGCCAGCAGCACAAACTTGCCCTCTTCCCTACTGTACTGCAATCTCAGAGTTGGTCTATATAGTTGGGGTGTGGGTTTTACATATTGTGGCGTCTGTTTCAGTGTTGTTTTGACCAAGTGCTTAGTTTCCCTGTTTAATTTTTGTTCAATGAGAATGTTCACTGAAATGAGCATTCTGTGGTTAGTGTTCAGTGAAGAAAGGTTCGCTGAACTGAACCTTCGATGAATTACTATAGACCTGGTTTCTAAATTCACCTCCAGATTTTCTAGCCCTTTAACAGCTGCACTGAAAAATCTTTATTCCTCTGCCTGAAGTCCCATATTTATAAACTGTATAATAAATTAATGAAAATAATGAAAACTGTAAGAGAAATCCTCACCCCCTACATCAAAGCTTCACTGAAACATGCCAGAAAGGAACTTAACAGCACTATTACAAATGTAAAAGGGCAATACAGATATCAAAATAAACCACAAATCTTTCTCCAGAAAAGTCAGGAAATCAAGCAATAGTTGTCTAACAAAGCATTGAACTCATCCATAGTAATATCACATCCCAGACCATAGGATATAGTCAATATATTAGCAATCCAATTTAATGGTAACTTTGCCTCACTTAACCACATTACTGCCCCCACTATCCTTGGAAATATTTGTTTCCCTTAAATTCACATTGGAACAAGTCTTAGAATCCATGACAAAAGGTTAAAAATAATATATTTTTTATATCAGATAAGATACCTTGCTTCACTGTCATCAGTGTCCAGCATGCATTATGCAAGCCTCTACTTAAACTGCTCAACCTCAGCCTATTCATAGTGTTTGTGGTTGATGCCTGGAGAACAAAACCGTGACTCACCTATACAAAAGTAGCCCTTAACAGACCCAGGTAATTGTCTGCCCATCAGCCTCACCAGCCATTTATGGAAAGTCAGGGAATGAATCAGAGTAGAACTTTTTCAAGCAGATGTAGGCAACTTAACCATCTTAGATCACTGAGTTTGGTTCTGTGAACGGCAGGTCCTGTCTCCTTCTTTGAAAAGGTTACAGAGGTTGTAGGCAGTGGTCAGTCTGTGCACATAGGTCCTAAGTTACTACAGTTGCTGGTGTGCTCTCTGCAAATAAACTTGAAACTAATGGGGTACCACAGGGGCCGATGCTGGACCCTTTTCTATTTGGCATTTATTTTGCAGAAAACCAAGGCAATACCCAGAAGTATGGTTGACAAAGTTTATTGAGGCCTGCAAGCTGGGCACTGTTATCCACTCTTCCATTCATACTAAACAGCTCCAGCAAGAACTAGAATAGGCTTTTGATATTAAAGGGCTGGTGTAGCAAAAATGATCTCAAGCTAAATGCAAAAAAGTGTACTATAATAGCATTTAACCAAATAAAATGCTCCCATCTTATATTTTATAATTTGTTTTCCTCTTCAGACAAATATGGTTATAAGAGACCTGGGTGCTTGTGTGGACAGCTCCCTGTCATTTGGTCATCATGTTTCTAATCCCTGCTACACTACTTTACTCTTCCCTTATCAGAGCCATCATCAAACACCATATCTTCTTTGGTATATATAAATCCCTGCATATTGCTCAAGTGGAAAAGCCTCAGTGATTTTTTTACCAAGAAAATTAAAGGCTTTAAATCCTTCAACTATTACAACATATGAGCACAACTCTCATTATAATCAGCAGCCTATAGGCTGCTCTGATGTGACCTGCATCTTGTTTTTTGAGCCATGAAAGACCCAATCCTATTTAACCTTTTATTTCTTTGCAAAATCAGTGACTCTGCAAACACAGCACTAGGGACCTAAATTTATAGCAGCAAATAAACAGTTGTCGACAAAATACATCATTGTTTACCTTTAAGGTTAGCCTTGACAATTGGATGAGCAGACACAAATTTACACCAGTATTATTACATATTGCCTTGCTTGATTTGAGATGTGAGTACAATTAAGTCCCCATAAAAGGTGGCAAGAACTTTTGAATGTCTACTTAAAAGTGGATGTGGCTAGGCATCTTATGGACCCTGTGATTGCTTTCCCAGTATTGCTCCTATGTTTCTCTGCATTCAATCACTAATGATGTGTACATCTAATTGCAAATCAGGGGATTGCTAATTCACCCACAGCATGTGTTTAGGATGTGTGAGGAAACTGGAGAAGTCATTGAAAGCCCATACAGACACAGAAAAAATGTGCTGACTATGCAGAAGGTGCCTCAGATGAAAAAAAAAACATTATTATTTGTTTAGTTTTATTCATCTACTAACTGGGGAAGACCTTTAATATCAAAAGCCTCTTTATATAAACAACTGAAGAGCACTGTCTGATTAAGCGACTTGCTAAGAGTCACAGAGTTTGCAAGCACAGCTTGAGGGAATCTAATGCAGGGCTATCATGAGAAGCCCAGAGCCTTAACTTTTCAGACACACTGGCTAAGTTTCCACTGAAATGTAACTTCAATCAAATGTATTGAATTTCTTCCAGCCCAAGGAAGACTTTCTCCTATTCAATACCAGCCTGAGTTCTTCCATCACCTCTGTGTCCATGACTGCTCTGTGAAAACGTTTTCTCACATCTCTATTGGCTTCCTGTTAATTTTCAACTGTGCTGAATGGGAATTCTTTACTGTATCTCCTCATTAACTATTTCCAAGACACTATTTTATTCATAGCACAAAACAGGCATAATAAAATGCAATCCACCAACTATGCAATATCAGACTTGCTGCCTCCAACCTTCTGTATCACTGCTACTTCTCATGAACATTTTCTGTACTTAACTGCAGGGGGTTAGTCTGTTGCCAGAACAACAGCTGCCCAGGTGGCACATACCCCTAAGGCTGGGAATAACTCTTGAGATTTAGGCTGAGTGACTGGTGGATAAAAAGGGATGACTTCGGTTCAGGATGTCTTGTAGAACAGTTTTGGCAAATCCTGCTATGGCCCAACTAGAGGGCCTTTCAGCTGTTTGCCCTTATCTGTACGATACAACTTAATACAATAGAAGAGCCATTTGGAAATTGTTTGTTTAGACACAGGTTCACCCCTTTCCTTTTTAGAGAGAGGCACTCATCTCTGGACAAAAGCTAAAAGAATAGGTAGACAAAAGCCCAAAAAATAGGGACATATTTTAAATACTGCCCTTATAAGCTTAGAAAGTTGCCAGGTTAACAAATTTGTGACAGCATGTATTTTCTGAAGAATATGAAGTCTGAAACTCAAATTTATGTCACTATTTAGTGACTTCAAACCTCAGTGATTTGCCAGAAAACCACAAATTTTATGAGAAACAGACCAAATGTAAGAGACAAAAATCTGAACATTTTGCAAAAATGTGAAGAGTTGAGAGGCATGGAGAAGGATATAACTAGTGGGTTTACCTTCTAGCAGTACTTGGACTTAGCCATTCATAGTTTAACTGCCTGTACATGGCTAGTGTGTGCAGACTTCTTTCTGCCCTTATTTTGTGGGTAGGTAAAGAAGGAAAGGTGTTAGTTATTTTAGTTCAGTGTGAACTTTGATACTGTCTTAGGCATGAAGTTTGGATTAATTTTGAGGCTAGCTCTCTCCTTGTGGATAGCCAGGAATAGCTATAC